>NC_083596.1:49837256-50137256 GCF_027579695.1 Neoarius graeffei
ACAAGTTTATTTTTTTTCCCATTTCAACATTCAAGCATTAAAACATCTCTTAAGATTCCACTTCCCCAGGACCTCAGGCACCAAAAAAAATAAAAAGTCTACGCATTTTGACTTAGTGCTTACACAACGCCAAAGCAACAGTGCATTTTGGGGGCACTGACTATTCATGTGTACGAGGGGTTTACAAGATCAGGCACAAAAAAACAAACAAACAAAATCCCACTGAACTTAACTCACAGCATTCCAAAAAGACCTCACTAAAACGCCCTCCACTCACTCATAGCCTTTTTGAAGGCACTTGTCTGGTCTAGTGTGTACAGCATCTAGAAGGAGCTCACTCTGAATGACTGAGAAAACAGTCGCAGTAAACTTAGGATATGTAAGGTGGAGTTGAATTGTAATGAAAGATTCAAAGATTTCAGTAAAGTTCATTTATTCCCAAAACAAGCATACTTTGTTTTTTTTTCTTGAAACAAGATGAACCGCATTTAATA
This sequence comes from Neoarius graeffei, assembly GCF_027579695.1. Classification (NCBI taxonomy): domain Eukaryota; kingdom Metazoa; phylum Chordata; class Actinopteri; order Siluriformes; family Ariidae; genus Neoarius; species Neoarius graeffei. The sequence goes on from NC_083596.1 coordinate 49,837,751, forward strand.
AATGTCCAAAATGTATGTACTTGTTTTAAAAAAAACGTGTTTTATTTTCAAAGGTGCTCCAAATAAGAATTTTTAAAGACATTTTGTCTATACTGTACAAGATTTTCAAGATGGACTGTCTAAAAACTAGCCTTTCTAGCTAAATGAGGTTTTGCTTGTTGGGCAATTATGTCTTATAATAAGGGTGGCTAGATGTTTTGACTTGAAAATAGAAACTTCCGAAGATTTTTATTTTTTGCAGTGTAGCTGTTGCTATTATATATGCACTGAACTTCAGCTACCCTGCTGACCTCCACTACACTTTTGAGGTAATCCAAAAGATTTGGATGGCACTGGATGGAGGTAAACTTTCCAACAAAGCACTTGCTCTGAAAAACTGGCTCTCTCAGTCAACGGGTCAGACTGATTTCTGTTGTGTATCTGCTTTTTTAAAAAAATTTGTGTTTATTTCTCAGGGACGAGTTTATGCAGGGTTGATTACTTTTTGTTTGTAAATCCACTTTGATCTGTCAAAGTTGTCAGCTATGTAAAATGGTGTTCACAGGGTTAACCCTCATGGTAAAGTTTTTTTTTTAATGAAGCACTAGATCTTATTTGCCTTATTCAGTTTGTGGAAAGTTTGGTTTCCTTCAGTAAAATACTGTTCTTGTTATTTTGTATTCACTCTTGAGGATGCACTGTTGCGCTGTACGAACAGTTCACAATATTTTTTTGAATGTACTGTGATAAGTTTATACTGTTATTCTGCTGTGACTGAAGTTTGTATGTGCTTCCATTGCTACACTGAAAGCAGTGCAAAGTTAGATTCTATGTATCATGAATCCATTGCGCTTTACGCAGAATTAACTTTTAATTTATTTATTTTTGCTGTCAATTTATAAATTATATATATTAATATTTATATATTTGTATATCCAGGTTCTAGAGCAACAAATGCTCCCATCCAGACGACGTCTCTTTCAGGGAAGACCTTGCATTTTCCAACATGACAATGCCAAACCACATACTGCATCAATTACAGCATCATGGCTGTGTAGAAGAAGGGTCCGGGCACTGAACTGGCCAGCCTGCAGTCCAGATGTTTCACCCATAGAAAACATTTGGCGCATCATAAAACAGAAGATACGACAAAAAAGACCTAAGACAGTTGAGCAACTAGAATCCTACATGAGACAAGAATGGGTTAACATTCCTATCCCTAAACTTGAGCAACTTGTCTCCTCAGTCCCCAGACGTTTACAAACTGTTGTAAAGAGAAAAGGGGATGTCTCACAGTGGGAAACATGGCCTTGTCCCAACTTTTTTGAGATGTGTTGTTGTCATGAAATTTAAAATCACCTAATTTTTCTCTTTAAATGATACATTTTCTCAGTTTAAACATTTGATATGTCATCTATGTTCTATTCTGAATAAAATATGGAATTTTGAAACTTCCACATCATTGCATTCCATTTTTATTTACAATTTGTACTTTGTCCCAACTTTTTTTTGGAATCAGGGTTGTATTTTCGCTGTCAATTTACAGTGAAAACAGTTTTTGTGGTTTGTATTTTCATTATTTGTGTTTTGAATCTCCTGCTGGTAATGTAGTGGTTATCGTGTCCAGTTTTTGTGTTTTGATGCTGAATTTACTGTATGGCAACTGCACTGAGTCCTTCTGTTCAGGTAAAGTGTGTGATCTGCAAAGTTTTAGGGATCAATACAGTCAAAGTTTAATACAGAACTCTGAATCTTTGGTTTTTGTCAGTGCAGTCAGTTTTTTTTTAAATATTTGATTTCTGTATTTGCACACACTTGGATACAAAACTGGTGTCTACAATGCATTTGGCTGGCTTTAATAAATCAGGTTAAAGTTACATTTAAAAATCAGGTATCCTGAACATGATGAAATCACTTTAACATTACTCAGTTAATTGGTTTTGCAATCGCTTTAAAAGCATGTTAAATCAACGTGATTCTTTTAAATACTCGAACATGATTGAAATATTTTGGTTTAACAAGTAATAATTAATTGAGAGAAGGAAATTGTCAGTAATCCACATTCTGATCATGTGGGACCGATGTACACATTAAAATCAAGTAAATCCAAAGGATTTTTTTTCAGTGTAGCGTGTAAGGATCTAATCCCATTGAGTGGTTTCTATATCCACTTCTTTTGAGTGTATTTCTTGGTTTGAATAACTTGCTTGTTTGCTGAACACAAACATGGCAATAAGTTCTTGTGTTAATGGACCAGACTCCACTTTTGGATCATTAATCCCTTTTGACTGTGAATGTCCTGCATGCAGGGTTTTATTTTGGCTTCTGGCACATCCATACAGTTTTACATACAAAACCTACAATTTAAAACTTTGGTTTTTTGCATTTATTTAATTCCTGGACTCCCGTCTGTAACAGGGAGTGATGTTGCATCCCATGAATACACTTTACACTAGATTCTTACATTCTAATAAAATAGATGAGCCAAAATAATTGGAGATCTTTATTAACGGCCCTGACTCGTTACAAGTATGAATAGGAGGGCCTTAAGGTAGATAAGGTTCAGAACCCCTGACATAAAGGATCCAGCTCTCAATGAAGTTTGGTCTGAGTCGAGGAAATTCAGAAACGAGGGTCTGTGGAAACTTTATCAAGCAGAGATTTCAATGTTCATTTCTTTAAAAAACTGAGCAACAATGTCCTTAAAAGGTGCACTGAGAAATAATTGTGTTTTCCCCAAGAGACGACTCCGAGTCCTGATGAGCGTGTGGACGTCGTCTCTCGCTCAGGATACACCTGCTGGACCCCTGATCTCTAATTTCAGCTCCATGGAAATGATGTAGTTTCCCTCTTTCTGAGTGGAAAAGAGACAAACTCTGAATGTCAACATGTTAAATGTATTTAAGTTCAACTCAGTTCAGCAGTCGGGTTCCACAGATGATATAAATACTGAAACAGATACAACATGATAACTCTGATTCTAAAGAACTCAGTGTAAAGATGTGGACTCGAGAGCACATGACTCCTCCCTCTGCCCCGCCTCCTGTCTCTATTATAGCACGCCCCTGCAGTCTCTCCTTTATCTGCTCCTCACGCTGCTCATCTCTTCACTCATCACGAGAGTCCCATCACACACGGACACGATGCTGCCAGCGCTCTGCTCTCTCCTCACTGCTCTCTCATGTAAGATGTCACAACTCTGGAGCTCATCAGCATTTGGACTCCGTCTAATGTGAGCATGAAGCCATGTAACGTGTGCTGTTTTTATTCCAGGTGTCAGTGGCGTGACTGTGGTGACACAGAAGCCTCCTGTTCTCACACTGACTCAAGGGCAGACGGCCACCATGGACTGTAACCTGGGGACTGTTGTTGATAGATCTGCACGCTGGTACAAACAGGTTCCTGGAGGAGTTCCTCAGTACATGTTAAAATATCGTTATGACTGGAGTGCTCCTGAATATGGGTCCGGTTTCTCGTCTCCTAAATTCACATCTACACACTCCTCTAAATCAGATTATAACCTGATTATCAGTAATGTAGAGGTGGGAGACTCGGCAGTGTATTACTGTAAAACATGGGACAGCTCTGCTAAAGAGTACGTATCACAGTGATGTACACCATGACAAAAACCTCCTCACTGCTCACACTCACTTCTGCTTTCACACAACACGAGAAACAACAAAAACCTCAACTTCAAATCACTGGAACTGAAGTGGAAACTCATTCAATGTTCATTGAAGACACTTTGAATTCTTCACAGTCGAAGATCACAGATACGGTACGACCTTTTATTCCACATTTATGAAATTCTCAGTTCAGTTCCTTTGCATTCATGAGCTCAGTATGATCAGGTGATCTACAGCTGAGAGCTTTTCCCCAGATTTCCTCTGATTTTTGTGATTAGTGACACTGACAGTGTAAGATACTAACTGCTCCCTGGTCCACACCAGATCCACAAGGAGCTCCTCAGTGTGTGTGAGAGAATGATAAGAGCTGAAGATTTCCGGGTCATACTTGGTTTTATTTCTCTTGTTGACGTTTCTTGATTCTCCAAGAAAGATTTGATGACGTGCACTGATTCTCTTCAGCAGGACGTGTGAACAGAACAGTGTAGAACAGAGACGTGTGATTCACTGACACTGGAATGGGATCTTAAAGGAGTGTGTGCTGATCGTAGACAGTAGAAGAGAGAGCTGGAGTCTGGAGGACGTTTCACTTCCTCTGCTGTCACTTCTGTATCTGAGGAGGTTTCTGTACGGGTGAGGACACTGAATGAATCGCTGTGGTATTCGGCCAAGGAACAAAGCTGATCGTCAGCGGTAAGTAAAACTTCTCACCTCTGTTTTCGTACACTAGACTTCTACACCGCTTCACATTCACACTGCATGTTCTCGCATCGACTTTTATTTCTTTTTCCAGTTTGAGAAAGTGAGTTTGACATTTCAGATGTGTCTTTTATTTTGTGTCTCGGTCAGTTTTTAATAAATTGTACATTTAATATCAGACTTGGAGAATTGTTTTGTTATTTTCTTGATTTGTAATTTCCTTGAGATGTATCTAAATGTTAATTTAGACATTTTTAATCCTTAATTTGTTTTGTTTTCTGATATTTTGCCATACAGACAGATTTATTGCTTTGTTCTTCATGGAAATGTTCCAACATTGATTTAAAAGTGTATGACATTCCTCTCTGCACATTAGATGTGTGTTATTTTGGTTAATGAATATCTCCTGCTGTGTGTGGAATCAGACGCTGCTCTCCCGGCTCCTGTTCTGACCGTTCTCCCTCCGTCCAGTGAAGAGCTGAAGTCTAAAAAAGGCACTCTAGTGTGTTTGGCCAGCGACGTGGCCGGCGGTTTTGCTGATGTGCGTTGGTTCGTGAACGGGAACTCGGTCACCAGTGGAGTCATCAGCGGCTCTGCGCAGCAGCAAGCCAATAAGAAATTCACACTGAGCAGCTATTTGACCATCGACAGCTCTGAGTGGGAAAACAACAAAGTCATAACATGTGAAGTGTCTGCTGGAGGAAAAGCCGCATCGGTGAAGATTAACAAGTCTGAATGCAGTGAATGAACCTGATCCCAGCTTTTACATGTTTACTGTTGAGTTGCAAATCTTTCTTAGACCTGCAGTTTAAACTGTAGAAAATAATTCCTTCTTACTGAGACTATAATATCCTGATGATGCAATCGTTTTGTTTTTGTGTTTGAGAAATAAGTTGAAGTTCAATAAAGAGCATTACAGAAAAAGAACTGTTTGTCTATAATTCTCTAAACTAGCTGATAATCTCACAGACATCAAATCAAAAGGACAAAAAACAGAGAATCATAGCAGGAAGGGATCAAATTCAGGGTTCATGCTGCTGAATAAAATTCTACTGGATGGATTTTGTGATTTTTTTTCTCCTTCTGATGTCCAACGTTCGTGTTTAATCCAGAGCAGAAAAGCCCACACTGATCACTGTCCAGTTTAATGTGATAAACAGAGAGAATTCCAAAGACCTTTAGGCAGAAAAGAACAAATCCTCAGAGTCTGAAGTTCAGATCACACACGTGTGGAACCTGCTGAAGTTTTGGTGACTTCACACACATTTCAATTCACATCTGACTTGTACAAATGTAGAAACGTTTAAAAGAAAGTATTTCAATGAAAACCTGCACACAGCAGCAATCTAGAAGGAAGGACAAAAGATCATGAAGATGAAATCAAATTCTCATCCAAAGTTTCCATCAAATGTACACGAATGATGTGAAACACGTCATGTCAGTTTGATCAAAGTGACCGAGAGGCATAAATATAAACTGAACAATAAATCTGGAATAACATTTGAAACACACAGCTGTGTAATTTGTTCTGCTGAAGTTTTACTGAGGAGCACTGATGTGGAAATTTTCCACAAGAGGTTGTCAGAGTCCTAATCAGTGTGTGGACGTCGTCTCTCGCTCAGGATACACCTGCTGGCCTCGAATCACTAATTTCAGCTCCATGGAAATGATGTGGTTTCTTTCTTTCACTTCTCTCTGAGTGGAAAAACGACAAACTCTGTATGTTAATGCTTCAATAAAACTATTCATTTCAATGCATCAATAATTCTAATGGAAATCAGGTTCAATCAAACTCAACTGTGATCCTGATCATGTTATTGTGATGTGTTCTGATTCATGTTGTGGGTTCTTGCTGTATTTACAGACTGATATCTGAAAGTGCGTCTCATTAATCTAAAGCACTGACATGAGAGTGACATCTGCTGTTCTTTCCACTGGTCTGATTGGCTGATAGCAGATCCAGGTCCCGCCTCTGACTCTTTATGAAAGCTGGCTCGACTCTGTTCATCACTCTGCTGATCTCACTGACATCATGCTGCTCACCGTCTGCGCTCTGCTCCCTGCTCTGGCATGTAAGATTCCTGCTCCTGCTTTTCCTCTTCACACTGATGCCTTTTCCTTCATTATAAAGCTCTGTTCAGTGATAATGACACTCTGACACTCGGTGTTGCTTTCTGTTGCAGTGGTCAGTTCACAGAAAGTTGTGACGCAAAAGCCTTCGGTTATAACAGAAGATAAGGGAAAAACTGTCACTCTGGACTGTAACATCGCGAAGGATGAAGGCAACTATGTCTCCTGGTATAAACAGATTCCACAAGAAGCTCCACAGTTTGTGTTGAGATTTTATCAGTCTCACACCTCTCCTAATAAATATGGAGACAATTTTTCTTCCACGCGCTTCACATCTAAAGCCTCTTCAAAAATCGACTATCAGTTAATAATCAGTAATGTAGAGGTGGGAGACTCGGCAGTGTATTACTGTGCGACATGGGACGACTCTGCTAACGAGGGGGTATCACAGTGTTATACACCATGACAAAAACCTCCTCACTGCTCACACTCACTTCTGCTTTCACACAACATGAGAAACAACAAAAACCTCAACTTCAAATCACTGGAACTGAAGTGGAAACTCACTTGATGTTCACTGAAGACACTTTGAATTCTTCACAGTCGCAGATCACAGATACGGTACGACCTTTTATTCCACATTTATGAAACTCTCACTTCAGTTCTTTGGCTTTCATGAGCTCAGTATGATCAGGTGATCTACAGCTGAGAGCTTTTCCCCAGATTTCCTCTGATTTTTGTGATTAGTGACACTGGACCTCCACTCTGACAACCTGAAAAGGCTGTTCCAAAGGACAGGAGGACAGCTCTCCTTTGGAGCAGCCAAAGCTCCATAAGGTTGAAAAAAAAATCACTGCACAAATGGCTAATGTAAGTGATGCCGGGGTCCCACAGTCCTAGAAATGTTAAATTTACTGCTTTTTTTTTTGCACATTTACTTTTCATCTTTTGTCCTTCCACTATTGCATCTTTTTGTATCAACTTTATCTGGTCCTCTATTTCCTTATTTATCTTCATATATTTCTCTACCTTCTCTTTCTTTCTGTCTCTTTCCCTTCAATTTTCCTCCCATGTGATTTGGGGTACATGGCAAGGCTCACACAATCGTAGGAAACCTGAGAAAAGAAATGTGCACCCATATGACAGTTTATACCAGCAGATGTGGTTAAATTAAGGCACATGGACTGAATTAAGATGCTAATCTAGAAAAATGTCTTTTCAGTGTGATGTAGATGCTGGACGAGAGTGCATCATTAAGGGAGTCTGTGTCTTCATAGGTGAAGGTCCAGATAACCTTCTACAGGAATATGTGGCATGTATAGAGAACGTGTACATGACGTCACGAGGTCTCGTGATATTTGTTTATCTGCCATTTTGGACGGCATGGCCGCGCATAGAACTTAGACGAACCCGTTCTAATTATCAAGTGTGTGGGAGTAGATCTTTCGAGAATGGTTATATCTTGTTCAGCATTTGGTTGTACCAATAGAGAGGGACAAAAGGAGGGCCTGTCATTTTATAGATTGCAGACGAGGAGAGACGCGCAAAATGGGTGTCCGCTGTGCGAAGAGAAAACTGGTACCCCAGTTCTACCAGCCGAATTTGTAGTGAACACTTCATATCGGGTAGGTGTAATCTTCTAATTCAATACCCCTAGTACATCTGTTAAGTTGATTTTCGGATTGAATGATAACTGCATACTTAGAAACTAGACAGAACAGTGTTTGTGGCCGTCAGTCCGCTTGATCTCTAACGTTTAAAATGGCTATGCCTAGCCCTACTACCCTGGCCTAGTCTATGACAATGTTTTATCTTTTTGGCTCATATGTGCTTTTGAAAGGCCAATCCATAGTATTTCACAAGTTCATACAAGGGTCCCCCTTGGAGAGAGTGATCCAGACCTATTTGGCTCACAGCCTGACACACACTGACACAGGGGTGTCAGAAAATATTTTTTTAATTTGTTTGAATATAGAAGCTGGACATATCTGTGACCCCTACACATTTATATCTGATATTGAATAATAATTCTGCACAGATAAATATAGCGGTGATTTGTGATTTTTTTTTTTTCAGACAAAAACATACCGGTACATATTTACAACCCTGTCATTATCTGGAACTGAGTTTAGATTTCGAACATTCTTATGATAAAACGTCCTGCATAGTCTCTTTATGATAAATGTCTTAATGCCACTTACCCGTGAGGTTATCAAGTAGACATTCTTCATCGGGACCTTCCAGAGGTATAGTTGGGATACCCATCCCGCTACAAAATATTTATAAGCTTCCAGGCTCTTGTAAGCTTTGAGGGCTTTGCCAGTGTAACATGATTCACGATTAACAAGAAAATTGTAAATGTCATGGTAGGCCAGATCGGGCAAATCGCCGACACCGCAGCTCGGAATTTCCCTGAACAAGGATTGCGGCAAGTTGTACGGATCTGTAATCCCCAACCTGGAACACTTTTCCATGTAATGCTGCCTCACGTCACCTTCAAGATGCTGAACAAACTTAGACAAGTTATCGCGCGACGTAGATCGTGTATTTTCCGAATTTTCTTGGGGATTACTGCCTGCATCCATTACGGTCGCGCAAGGCAAACAATCCTGAAGCCGTCCAATATGGCGGAGTAAACACGGACGGGTCACATGACTGCACATCCTCTATATGAATCGGTGCTTACACTTATCTTCCCCTCTTCTCTTGTTCTCATTCTTGATCACTTGTGCTGAAATTATTCATCGATTAAAAGAATGTATTATCACTTTTATAATCTATTTTTTCTGTTTCATAACATAATCAATCATGTTGCTGGTTAAATGATCTTAAACGTAGAACAAATGGTTCTCAAGAACAACTGTGCAATACACTTTTTGTCAAATTCAGTAAATATCTCCTCGTGGTCCGCCAGCTGTCTGATCTGTGTGTGCGCTGAAAAAGAATCCAGTGTTCATACACAACCATGGTTCCATTGATTTGTCAGTGGGCAACAAAGTGGCTCGGACCGAGCCTCATAACATTATTTCAGCCAGTCAGCAGGTGCATTCAAAGTGTTTTCTCATGGAACAGATAATGCTTCCATTTTATTAAATGTTTATATAATGTCCTGCTGTAGTTACTTGTTCTTGTCTCTAAATTTACCTTCCTTCTAATTTTCACCTGACCTTGATCTATCGTGTCACTATGTTATGTTTTTCCTTTTCTCGATAGGGCTTGGTGAAAAGGTTTGATTTACCTAACGTTGGTTTACCTACCTTTTGTCTGTTTTGTACAGAGCATGGATCAAAACACCATCAACGAGGCCATTGAAGACACCACTGTTGGGATCTATGTTCCTAAAGAACATGCCTCAAGTGATGAAGCAGAGGACATTGCACTGCAAAAAACTGATACCTGAATTTGAGGAGAAAATACTTCATATGAGTGAAATTATCTTGCGGCATGGACAGATATTTTTACTTGATAAGACATCCTAGAATAAGTGGGTTGCAATCCAGAACTAGGTTAATAATCTCAGAATTGGGGTCTCCTATTCTCCTAATAGGAAATGCTTGATCGTTTCAACCATTTTCAAGATATTTTCACTTGCTAAGATATTTTCTGCAGTGTGGCATTGTTCTTGAAGGCATCAAGGTGTTACAAGATCTTGATAATGTAGCATTAGCTGTTGCTATGATATATGCACTGAACCTCAGCTACCCTGCTGACCTCCACTACACTTTTGAGGTAATCCAAAAGATTTGGATGGCACTGGATGGAGGTAAACTTTTCAACAAAGCACCTGCTCTGAAAAACTGGCTCTCTCAGTCAACGGGTCAGATTGATTTCTGTTGTGTATCTGCTTTTTAAAAAATTATTTGTGTTTATTTCTCAGTGACGAGTTTATGCAGGGTTGATTTACTTTTTGTTTGTAAATCCACTTTGATCTGTCAAAGTTGTCAGCTATGTAAAATGGTGTTCACAGGGTTAACCCTCATGGTAAAGTTTTTTTTAATGAAGCACTAGATCTCATCTCGTCTCATCATCTCTAGCCGCTTTATCCTTCTACAGGGTCGCAGGCAAGCTGGAGCCCATCCCAGCTGACTACGGGCGAAAGGCGGGGTTCACCCTGGACAAGTCGCCAGGTCATCACAGGGCTGACACATAGACACAGACAACCATTCACACTCACATTCACACCTACGGTCAATTTAGAGTCACCAGTTAACCTAACCTGCATGTCTTTGGACTGTGGGGGAAACCGGAGCACCCGGAGGAAACCCACGCGGACACGGGGAGAACATGCAAACTCCACACAGAAAGGCCCTCGCCGGCCATGGGGCTCGAACCCAGGACCTTCTTGTTGTGAGGCGACAGCGCTAACCACTACACCACCGTGCCGCCCCGCACTAGATCTTATTTGCCTTATTCAGTTTGTGGCAAGTTTGGTTTCCTTCAGTAAAATGCTGTTCTTGTTATTTTGTATTCACTCTTGAGGATGCACTGTTGCGCTGTACGAACAGTTCGCAATATTTTTTTGAATATACTGTGATAAGTTTATACTGTTATTCTGCTGTGACTGAAGTTTGTATGTGCTTCCATTGATACACTGAAAGCAGTGCAAAGTTAGATTCTATGTATCATGAATCCATTGCGCTTTATGCAGAATTTATTTTTAATTGATTTACAACCCCGATTCCAAAAAAGTTGGGACAAAGTACAAATTGTAAATAAAAACGGAATGCAATAATTTACAAATCTCAAAAACTGATATTGTATTCACAATAGAACATAGACAACATATGAAATGTCGAAAGTCAGACATTTTGAAATTTCATGCCAAATATTGGCTCATTTGAAATTTCATGACAGCAACACATCTCAAAAAAGTTTGGACGGGGCAATAAGAGGCTGGAAAAGTTAAAGGTACAAAAAAAGGAACAGCTGGACGACCAACTTGCAACTCATTAGGTCAATTGGCAATAGGTCATTAACATGACTGGGTATAAAAAGAGCATCTTGGAGTGGCAGCGGCTCTCAGAAGTAAAGATGGGAAGAGGATCACCAATCCCCCTAATTCTGTGCCGACAAATAGTGGAGCAATATCAGAAAGGAGTTCGACAGTGTAAAATTGCAAAGAGTTTGAACATATCATCATCTACAGTGCATAAAATCATCAAAAGAGTCAGAGAATTTGGAAGAATCTCTGTGCATAAGGGTCAAGGCCGGAAAACCATACCAGTGCCTGTGATCTTCAGGCCCTTAGACGGCACTGCATCACATACAGGCATGCTTCTGTATTGGAAATCACAAAATGGGCTCAGGAATATTTCCAGAGAACATTATCTGTGAACACAATTCACCGTGCCATCCGCCGTTGCCAGCTAAAACTCTATAGTTCAAAGAAGAAGCCATATCTAAACACGATCCAGAAGCGCAGACATCTTCTCTGGGCCAAGGCTCATTTAAAATGGACTGTGGCAAAGTGGAAAACTGTTCTGTGGTCAGACGAATCAAAATTTGACGTTCTTTACGGAAATCAGGGACGCCGTGTCATTCGGACTAAAGAGGAGAAGGACGACCCAAGTAGTTATCAGCGCTCAGTTCAGAAGCCTGCATCTCTGATGGTATGGGGTTGCATTAGTTCGTGTGGCATGGGCAGCTTAAACATCTGGAAAGACACCATCAATGCTGAAAGGTATATCCAGGTTCTAGAGCAACAAATGCTCCCATCCAGACGACGTCTCTTTCAGGGAAGACCTTGCATTTTCCAACATGACAATGCCAAACCACATACTGCATCAATTACAGCATCATGGCTGCGTAGAAGAAGGGTCCGGGTACTGAACTGGCCAGCCTGCAGTCCAGATCTTTCACCCATAGAAAACATTTGGCGCATCATAAAACAGAAGATACGACAAAAAAGACCTAAGACAGTTGAGCAACTAGAATCCTACATTAGACAAGAATGGGTTAACATTCCTATCCCTAAACTTGAGCAACTTGTCTCCTCAGTCCCCAGACGTTTACAGACTGTTGTAAAGAGAAAAGGGGATGTCTCACAGTGGGAAACATGGCCTTGTCCCAACTTTTTGGAGATGTGTTGTCATGAAATTTAAAATCACCTAATTTTTCTCTTTAAATGATGCATTTTCTCAGTTTAAACATTTGATATGTCATCTATGTTCTATTCTGAATAAAATATGGAATTTTGAAACTTCCACATCATTGTATTCCATTTTTATTTACAATTTGTACTTTGTCCCAACTTTTTTGGAATCAGGGTTGTATTTTTGCGGTCAATTTACTGTGAAAACAGTTTTTGTGGTTTGTATTTTCATTATTTGTGTTTTGAATCTCCTGCTGGTAATGTAGTGGTTATCGTGTCCAGTTTTTATGTTTTGATGCTGAATTTACTGTATGGCAACTGCACTGAGTCCTTCTGTTCAGGTAAAGTGTGTGATCTGCAAAGTTTTAAGGATCAATACAGTCAAAGTTTAATACAGAACTCTGAATCTTTGGTTTTTGTCAGTGCAGTCAGTTTTTTTTTTTTAATATTTGATTTTTGTATTTGCACACACTCAGATACAAAACTGGTGTCTCCAATGCATTTGGCTGGCTTTAATAAATCAAGTTAAAGTTACATTTAAAAATCAGGTATCCTGAACATGATGAAATCACTTTAACATTACTCAGTTAATTGGTTTTGCAATCGCTTTAAAAAATATGTTAAATCAACGTGATTCTTTTAAATACTCGAACATGATTGAAATATTTTGGTTTAACAAGTAATAATTAATTGAGAGAAGGAAATTGTCAGTAATTCACATTCTGATCATGTGGGACCGATGTACACATTAAAATCAAGTAAATCCAAAGGATTTTTTTTCAGTGTAGTGTGTAAGGATCGAATCCCATTGAGTGGTTTCTATATCCACTTCTTTTGAGTGTACTTCTTGGTTTGAATAACTTGCTTGTTTGCTGAACACAAACATGGCAATAAGTTCTTGTGTTAATGGACCAGACTCCACTTTTGGATCATTAATCCCTTTTGACTGTGAATGTCCTCCATGCAGGGTTTTATGTTGGCTTCTGGCACATCCATACAGTTTTAAATACAAAACCTACAATTTACAACTTTGGTTTTATTGCATTTATTTAATTCTTGGACTCCCATCTGTAACAGGGAGTGATGTTGCATCCCATGAATACACTTTACACGAGATTATTACATTCTACTAAAATAGATGAGCCAAAATAATTGGAGATCTTTTTTAACAGCCCTGACTCGTGACAAGTATGAATAGGAGGGCCTTAAGGTAGATCAGGTTCAGCATAGACATATAAACATAGACGCCGCATTGAGCTGGTGGCCCCGTTGCTGGGATACGTCAGAGTGTCCGCCATATTTGATGTGGCAAATCTTCCCCGTAAACCAATGCAAGTAAATGGACTGAACTTAATAAAGCCCCTTTCTACAATAATATTTAACTCGATGCCTTTTATTCACCCATTAAGACACACACGTATATATTTGGGAAACAAACAGGCATCAAAACAACACATATAACTTTTAACGTGATGGTTGTAAATAGTGTGCGAAATACCCTGTACACTGCAAACTAGCGACAGATATGCGATAGATAGCTCAGGTAAGCTAATCAGTCAGCATACCGTAGCAAGCTACCAAAACCTGAGGCCAAAATAACCAACCTACAAGACTGAATATGATAAATGATAGAAATAGTGGAAAAACTGGAAATAGTGAATGAAAATAAAAATTTACTCTTTTATTTATTGAGTCACCACACAGACCTACTCTCGTTGAATAAAGTGAGCTGAATGACCGCCAAACTGAGTTCGGCCAGGTTCTAACGTCATACCAAAACAATATACATCACTGATTCCTTCACATTCAGAAAGGTTAAAAACATTCATCATACGTTCAAAAACGTTCATCATAGTGTGGCACTGTATTCTCTAATTCTCGCTGCTTATAACCACACACCTACCCGGTGGAGATGAGCTGGGAAACTGAAGACTGAAGGAACAGTATTGAAAAGTATTTTTCCAGTCTCACCTGTGAAAGGTAATCCCCTGTGATCTCGTTTGGACGGTAAACCTGTTGGTACAGTTAAACGCAGCGCATGAATGAGGCATCTTTATTCTCGGCTACTGTCTAGACGCTATACCAGAGACGGTTGAAGAATCTCCACATTGCCACATCCAATATGGCGGCGAGGATGACGTATGATTCTACGCAGAATGTGGCATTTATGTTTATATGTCTATGAGGTTCAGAACCCCTGACATAAAGGATCCAGCTCTGAATGAAGTTTGGTCTGAGTCGAGGAAATTCAGAACACGAGGGTCTGTGGAAACTTTATCAAGCAGAGATTTCAATGTTCATTTCTTTAAAAAACTGAGCAACAATGTCCTTAAAAGGTGCACTGAGAAATAATTGTGTTTTCCGCAAGAGACGACTCCGAGTCCTGATCAGTGTGTGGACATTGTCTCTCGCTCAGGATACACCTGCTGGACCCCTGATCTCTAATTTCAGCTCTATGGAAATTATGTAGTTTCACTCTTTCTGAGTGGAAAAGAGACAAACTCTGAATGTCAACATGTTAAAAAATGTATTTGAGTTAAACTCAGTTCAGCAGTCGGGTTCCACAGATGATATAAATGCTGAAATAGATACAACATGATAACTCTGATTCTAAAGAACTCAGTGTAAAGATGTGGACTTGAGAGCACATGGCTCCTCCCTCTGCCCCGCCTCCTGTCTCTCTTATAGCACGCCCCTGCAGTCTCTCCTTTATCTGCTCCTCACGCTGCTCATCTCTTCACTCATCACGAGAGTCCCATCACACACGGACACGATGCTGCCAGCGCTCTGCTCTCTCCTCACTGCTCTCTCATGTAAGATGTCACAACTCTGGAGCTCATCAGCATTTGGACTCCGTCTAATGTGAGCATGAAGCCATGTAACGTGTGCTGTTTTTATTCCAGGTGTCAGTGGTGTGACTGTGGTGACACAGAAGCCTCCTGTTCTCACACTGACTCAAGGGCAGACGGCCACCATGGACTGTAACCTGGGGACTGTTGTTGATAGCACTGCACGCTGGTACAAACAGGTTCCTGGAGGAGTTCCTCAGCATGTATTAACAAATTATCATGGCTGGAGCTCTCCTTCATATGGGTCCGGTTTCTCGTCTCCTAAATTCACATCTACACACTCCTCTAAATCAGATTATAACCTGATTATCAGTAATGTAGAGGTGGGAGACTCGGCAGTGTATTACTGTAAAACATGGGACAACTCAGCTAAAGATTACGTATCACAGTGATGTACACCATGACAAAAACCTCCTCACTGCTCACACTCACTTCTGCTTTCACACAACACGAGAAACAACAAAAACCTCAACTTCAAATCACTGGAACTGAAGTGGAAACTCATTCAATGTTCATTGAAGACACTTTGAATTCTTCACAGTCGCAGATCACAGATACGGTACGACCTTTTATTCCACATTTATGAAACTCTCACTTCAGTTCTTTTGCTTTCATGAGCTCAGTATGATCAGGTGATCTACAGCTGAGAGCTTTTCCCCAGATTTCCTATGATTTTTGTGATTAGTGACACTGACAGTGTAAGATACTAACTGCTCCCTGGTCCACACCAGATCCACAAGGAGCTCCTCAGTGTGTGTGAGAGGATGATAAGAGCTGAAGGTTTCCGGGTCACACTTGGTTTTATTTCTCTTGTTGACGTTTCTTGATTCTCCAAGAAAGATTTGATGACGTGCACTGATTCTCTTCAGCAGGACGTGTGAACAGAACAGTGTAGAACAGAGACGTGTGATTCACTGACACTGGAATGGGATCTTAAAGGAGTGTGTGCTGATCGTAGACAGTAGAAGAGAGAGCTGGAGTCTGGAGGACGTTTCACTTCCTCTGCTGTCACTTCTGTATCTGAGGAGGTTTCTGTACGGGTGAGGACACTGAATGAATCGCTGTGGTATTCGGCCAAGGAACAAAGCTGATCGTCAGCGGTAAGTAAAACTTCTCACCTCTGTTTTCGTACACTAGACTTCTACACCGCTTCACATTCACACTGCATGTTCTCGCATCGACTTTTATTTCTTTTTCCAGTTTGAGAAAGTGAGTTTGACATTTCAGATGTGTCTTTTAGTTTGTGTCTCGGTCAGTTTTTAATAAATTGTACATTTAACATCAGACTCGGAGAATTGTTTAGTTAGTTTCTTGATTTGTAATTTCCTTGAGATGTATCTAAATGTTAATTTAGACATTTTTAATCCTTAATTTGTTTTGTTTTCTGATATTTTGCCATACAGACAGATTTATTGCTTTGTTCTTCATGGAAATTTTCTAACATTGATTTAAAAGTGTATGACATTCCTCTCTGCACATTAGATGTGTGTTATTTTGGTTAATGAATATCTCCTGCTGTGTGTGGAATCAGACGCTGCTCTCCCGGCTCCTGTTCTGACCGTTCTCCCTCCGTCCAGTGAAGAGCTGAAGTCTAACAAAGGCACTCTAGTGTGTTTGGCCAGCGACGTGGCCGGCGGTTTTGCTGATGTGCGTTGGTTCGTGAACGGGAACTCGGTCACCAGTGGAGTCATCAGCGGCTCTGCGCAGCAGCAAGCCAATAAGAAATTCACACTGAGCAGCTATTTGACCATCGACAGCTCCGAGTGGGAAAACAACAAAGTCATAACATGTGAAGTGTCTGCTGGAGGAAAAGCCGCATCGGTGAAGATTAACAAGTCTGAATGCAGTGAATGAACCTGATCCCAGCTTTTACATGTTTACTGTTGAGTTGCAAATCTTTCTTAGACCTGCAGTTTAAACTGTAGAAAATAATTCCTTCTTACTGAGACTATAATGTCCTGATGATGCAATCGTTTTGTTTTTGTGTTTGAGAAATAAGTTGAAGTTCAA
The DNA here is from genome assembly GCF_027579695.1 of Neoarius graeffei. NCBI lineage: Eukaryota > Metazoa > Chordata > Actinopteri > Siluriformes > Ariidae > Neoarius > Neoarius graeffei. The sequence continues at coordinate 49,855,075 of NC_083596.1, forward strand.
TAAAGTGCATTACAGAAAAAGAACTGTTTGTCTATAATTCTCTAAACTAGCTGATAATCTCACAGACATCAAATCAAAAGGACAAAAAACAGAGAATCATAGCAGGAAGGGATCAAATTCAGGGTTCATGCTGCTGAATAAAATTCTACTGGATGGATTGTGATTTTTTTTTCTCCTTCTGATGTCCAACGTTCGTGTTTAATCCAGAGCAGAAAAGCCCACACTGATCACTGTCCAGTTTAATGTGATAAACAGAGAGAATTCCAAAGACCTTTAGGCAGAAAAGAACAAATCCTCAGAGTCTGAAGTTCAGATCACACACGTGTGGAACCTGCTGAAGTTTTGGTGACTTCACAGACATTTCAATTCACATCTGACTTGTACAAATGTAGAAACGTTTAAAAGAAAGTATTTCAATGAAAACCTGCACACAGCAGCAATCTAGAAGGAAGGACAAAAGATCATGAAGATGAAATCAAATTCTCATCCAAAGTTTCCATCAAATTTACACGAATGATGTGAAACACGTCACGTCAGTTTGATCAAAGTGACCGAGACGCTTAAATATAAACTGAACAATCAATCTGGAATAACATTTGAAACACACAGCTGTGTAATTTGTTCTGCTGAAGTTTTACTGAGGAGCACTGATGTGGAAATTTTCCACAAGAGGTTGTCAGAGTCCTAATCAGTGTGTGGACGTCGTCTCTCGCTCAGGATACACCTGCTGGCCTCGAATCTCTAATTTCAGCTCCATGGAAATGATGTGGTTTCTTTCTTTCACTTCTCTCTGAGTGGAAAAACGACAAACTCTGTATGTTAATGCTTCAATAAAACTATTCATTTCAATGCATCAATAATTCTAATGGAAATCAGGTTCAATCAAACTCAACTGTGATCCTGATCATGTTATTGTGATGTGTTCTGATTCATGTTGTGGGTTCTTGCTGTATTTACAGACTGATATCTGAAAGTGCGTCTCATTAATCTAAAGCACTGACATGAGATTGACATCTGCTGTTCTTTCCACTGGTCTGATTGGCTGATAGCAGATCCAGGTCCCGCCTCTGACTCTTTATGAAAGCTGGCTCGACTCTGTTCATCACTCTGCTGATCTCACTGACATCATGCTGCTCACCGTCTGCGCTCTGCTCCCTGCTCTGGCATGTAAGATTCCTGCTCCTGCTTTTCCTCTTCACACTGATGCCTTTTCCTTCATTATAAAGCTCTGTTCAGTGATAATGACACTCTGACACTCGGTGTTGCTTTCTGTTGCAGTGGTCAGTTCACAGAAAGTTGTGACGCAAAAGCCTTCGGTTATAACAGAAGATAAGGGAAAAACTGTCACTCTGGACTGTAACATCGAGAAGGATGAAAGCTACTATGTCTCCTGGTATAAACAGATTCCACAAGAAGCGCCACAGTTTGTGTTGAGATTTTATCAGTCTCACACCTCTCCTGATAAATATGGAGACAATTTTTCTTCCACGCGCTTCACATCTAAAGCCTCTTCAAAAATCGACTATCAGTTAATAATCAGTAATGTAGAGGTGGGAGACTCGGCAGTGTATTACTGTGCGACATGGGACAACTCTGCTAACGAGTGGGTATCACAGTGATGTACACCATGACAAAAACCTCCTCACTGCTCACACTCACTTCTGCTTTCACACAACACGAGAAACAACAAAAACCTCAACTTCAAATCACTAGAACTGAAGTGGAAACTCACTTGATGTTGACTGAAGACACTTTGATTTCTTCACAGTCGCAGATCACAGATACGGTACGACCTTTTATTCCACATTTATGAAACTCTCACTTCAGTTCTTTGGCTTTCATGAGCTCAGTATGATCAGGTGATCTACAGCTGAGAGCTTTTCCCCAGATTTCCTCTGATTTCTGTGATTAGTGACACTGGACCTCCACTCTGACAACCTGAAAAGGCTGTTCCGAAGGAGAGGAGGACAGCTAGGGATAAGGCTAAAAGGAAAAAAATCACTGCACAAATGGCTAATGTAAGTGATGCCGGGGTCCCACAGTCCTAGAAATGTTAAATTTACTGCTTTTTTTGCACATTTACTTTTCATCTTTTGTCCTTCCACTATTGCATCTTTTTGTATCAACTTTAACCATTCCTCTATTTCCTTATTTATCTTCATATATTTCTCTACCTTCTCTTTCTTTCTGTCTCTTTCCCTTCAATTTTCCTCCCACGTGATTTGGGGTACATGGCAAGGCTCACACAATCACAGGAAACCTGAAAAAAGAAATGTGCACCCATATGACAGTTTATACCAGCAGATGTGGTTAAATTAAGGCACTTGGACTGAATTAAGATGCTAATCTAGAAAAATGTCCTTTCAGTGTGATGTCGATGCTGGACAAGAGTGCATCATTAAGGGAGTCTGTGTCTTCATAGGTGAAGGCCCAGATAACCTTCTACAGGAATATGAGGCATGTATATGAATCGGTGCTTACACTTATCTTCCCCTCTTCTCTTGTTCTCATTCTTGGTCACGTGTGCTGAAATGATTAATCTATTAAAAGAATGTATTATCACTTTTATTATCTATTTTTTCTGTTTCATAACATAATCAATCGTGTTGGTGGTTAAATGATCTTAAACGTAGAATAAATGGTTCTCAAGAACAACTATGCAATACACTTTTTGTCAAATTCAGTAAATATCTCCTCGTGGTCCGCCAGCTGTCTGATCTGTGTGTGCGCTGAAAAAGAATCCAGTGTTCATACACAACCATGGTTCCATTGATTTGTCAGTGGGCAACAAAGTGGCTCGGACCGAGCCTCATAATGTTATTTCAGCCAGTCAGCAGGTGCATTCAAAGTGTTTTATCATAGAACAGATAATGCTTCCATTTTATTAAATGTTTATATAATGTTCTGCTGTAGTTACTTGTTCTTGTCTCTAAATTTACCTTCCTTCTAACTTTCACCTGACCTTGATCTATCGTGTCACTATGTTATGTTTTTCCGTTTCTCGACAGGGCTTGGGGAAAAGGTTTGATTTACCTAACTTTGGTTTACCTACCTTTTGTCTGTTTTGTACAGAGCATGGATCAAAACACCATCAACGAGGCCATTGAAGACACCACTGTTGGGATCTATGTTCCTAAAGAACATGCCTCAAGTGATGAAGCAGAGGACATTGCACTGCAAAAAACTGATACCTGAATTTGAGGAGAAAATACTTCATATGAGTGAAATTATCTTGCGGCATGGACAGATATTTTTACTTGATAAGACATCCTAGAATAAGTGGGTTGCAATCCAGAACTAGGTTAATAATCTCAGAATTGGGGTCTCCTATTCTTCTAATAGGAAATGCTTGATCTTTTGTTTCAACCATTTTCAAGATATTTTCACTTGCTAAGATATCATTTTTTGCAGTGTGGCATTGTTCTTGAAGGCATCAAGGTGTTACAAGATCTTGATAATGTAGCATTAGCTGTTGCTATGATATATGCACTGAACCTCAGCTACCCTGCTGACCTCCACTACACTTTTGAGGTAATCCAAAAGATTTGGATGGCACTGGATGGAGGTAAACTTTCCAACAAAGCACTTGCTCTGAAAAACTGGCTCTCTCAGTCAACGGGTCAGACTGATTTCTGTTGTGTATCTGCTTTTTTTAAAAAAATATTTGTGTTTATTTCTCAGTGATGAGTTTATGCAGGGATGATTTACTTTTTGTTTGTAAATCCACTTTGATCTGTCAAAGTTGTCAGCTATGTAAAATGGTGTTCACAGGGTTAACCCTCATGGTAAAGTTTTTTTAATGAAGCACTAGATCTTATTTTCCTTATTCAGTTTGTGGCATGTTTGGTTTCCTTCATTAAAATACTGTTCTTTTTATTTTGTATTCACTCTTGAGGATGCACTGTTGCGCTGTACGAACAGTTGACAATATTTTTTTTGAATGTACTGTGATAAGTTTATACTGTTATTCTGCTGTGACTGAAGTTTGTATGTGCTTCCATTGATACACTGAAAGCAGTGCAAAGTTAGATTCTATGTATCATGAATCCCTTGCGCTTTACGCAGAATTTACTTTTAATTGATTTACAACCTCGATTCAAAAAAAGTTGGGACAAAGTACAAATTGTAAATAAAAACGGAATGCAATAATTTACAAATCTCAAAAACTGATATTGTATTCACAATAGAACATAGACAACATATCAAATGTCGAAAGTGAGACATTTTGAAATTTCATGCCAAATATTGGCTCATTTGAAATTTCATGACAGCAACACATCTCAAAAAAGTTGGGACAGGGGCAATAAGAGGCTGGAAAAGTTAAAGGGACAAAAAAGGAACAGCTGGAGGACCAAATTGCAACTCATTAGGTCAATTGGCAATAGGTCATTAACATGACTGGGTATAAAAAGAGCATCTTGGAGTGGCAGCAGCTCTCAGAAGTAAAGATGGGAAGAGGATCACCAATCCCCCTAATTCTGCACCGACAAATAGTGGAGCAATATCAGAAAGGAGTTCGACAGTGGAAAATTGCAAAGAGGTTGAACATATCATCATCTACAGTGCATAATAATAAGGGGGTCAAGGATCACTGGAGGAGTAGTACCTTTCCCAGTGGCCTTCTGCAGGCGTCCTAGACTGGTCTCCCCATATCCAGCACCTTGTGAAGCGCAAAACATGGTCACTCAAGACCTGACCACACTAGCCTCTCCAAGGTGAAGACCGACCATGTGTCCTACCCCTGGTGCCCCTGTTACCAACGCAGAACATGGCGGATCTTGGGGAGTAAACCCTGAAAACAAATCCCATCATACATCTTGGTGGGCAACAGGCCACCCTGCGACCATGTCAGCTAGGCTGTCCCGTCAAGTAACAGAGTTGTCTGCCGAGGGGCACTATTTTATGCCGTTTAGTGCCGACATCATAGGTGCAGCCTTACATTTATGAGATGAGTACTACAGAAGATTTGGTAAATGCTACTGCGTACGAGGTAGCCGACGCCCCACGTCGTATGACCGTGGAGGAAAAAATGCAAAGTCCATACAGAGGTAAACACACTAAAGTCACAGCTAGAGATAGAAAAATTTTGAATTTGGTAGCGTGGAATGTCCGAACTACTAATGGCAGTGAGGGCAGCATAAGGCCAGAGCGTGCCACTGCAATTATTTGCAGAGAAGTTGAAAAAGCAAACGTAGATATCGGCGCCTTGAGTGAAGTTCGACGCCCAGGCTCTGGCAACATCAAGGAAAAGAGCCACACCCTCTTTTGGAGTGGTGGTACAGAAAGATATGCTGGTGTTGGTTTCGCCATCTCCAACAAGTTTGATCATATTACTCCTGTACCTATAAATGATAGGTTAATGACAGTCCGTATTCCACTCAAGGACAATAACCACCTCACTCTGATCAGTGTCTATGCACCCACTATGCAACGTACCACAGTTGAAAAAGAGAGTTTCTACAAGAAACTCGGTGAATGTATTGAAAAAGCGAAAGGCGACAGCATAATTGTCCTCGGCGACTTTAATGCTCGTGTTGGGAAAGACTGGCAGTTATGACCTTCTGTCATTGGAAAGCATGGAACTGGCAAAATGAACTTGAATGGCCTAATGCTACTGGAGTTTTGCACTCGATATCATCTCTCAATCATCGGAACCATGTTCCAATTGAAAGATCACCTCAAAAATACCTGGCAACACTTGCGTTCAAAACACTGGCTCCAAATCGATCACGTGCTAGCTGATAGAAACGCCAGACAGTTTATCAATGTCACTAAGATCAACCCCAATGCAGACTGCTTTACGGATCATAAACTTCTCATTGCCGAATGCTGCTTTGTGATCAAGAAGAGAAGAAAGACAAAACCACCCCCAAGACCAGACACCTCACTAAATGCTGAAAAGAAAAAGAAGCTAGAACTTTTCTTGGAAACAACGCTCCCCAGCTGTGAAAAATCCTGGGACATTTTGACGGAGGTGCTACAAAATGCTGCAAAACACGTCTTTGAAAAGAGAAAGAAAAAGAACGCTGACTGGTTTGACGATCAAGACAATGAGATTCAAAGGCTTCTTAAGGAAAAGAAACTATGTGGAGACAAGTGTGAACTTAGAAAGGAAATCAGGAAACTTGAGAATGAATGGTTCCAACAAAAAGCACTTCTGGCAGAACAATATGCAAGAGAAAAGAATCACAGAGAATTTTATGCAATTCTCAATGCTATCTATGGCCCCAAATCCAGAAATCTTCACCCAGTGAGATCAAAAGACGGCGTACTTCTCTCATCAACAGACGATATCAAAGCAAGATGGGCTGAGCACTTCAATGAGCTCCTCAATCAACCAACAAATGCTGACTGGGATATCCTTGACGAGATACAGATAAATCCAACCCTTGAAGAACTTGAGTCAATAACAATGGCAGAGGTTGAGACGGCAATCAACAATACCAAACTCAGAAAAAGTCCAGGCCCAGATGGGATCCTACCAGAAATCCTAGTGCATGGAGGCGGTACTCTGCGATCTTTCTTGTTATCTATCTTCCATCTTCTGTGGTCAACAGAAGACCTACCATCTGACTGGATTGATGCCAACATCTGCAGCTTGTTCAAAAAAGGAGATCGTAGCCAATGTGGAAACTACCGCGGGATTTCTCTGCTCAGTGTCATTGGAAAAGCTTTTGCTGACATTCTCCTACAGCGACTTTAACATCTGGCTGAGTCAATTTTACCTGAATCTCAATCAGGGTTCAGGAAAAACAGAAGCACTGTCGATTGCATCTTTACACTTCGCCAAATAATGGAGAAGAGCAGAGAACAAAACCAGAACCTGCATATTGCTTTCATCAGTTTCACCAAGGCCTTCGACGATGTGAATCGCGATCTCCTTTTCACCATTCTACAAAAGCTTGGTTGCCCTCCCAAACTCAACCGTGTGATAAAGGCATTATATACAAACGTACAAGCACGACTGATAATTGATGGTGAACTGTCTGACCCAATTAAGTACAACAGTGGAGTAAAGCAAGGCTGCAAACTTGCTCCAACTCTGTTCGGAATATACGCAGCTGTACTGCTTTTTCTTGCCTTCAAAAACATAAACCTAACACACAGTATCAAGATTCGCTTCAGATATGATGGTGACATATTTGATCTCAAGCGTCTGAAAGCTAAAACCAAGGTATCAACCAGCTATATAAGAGAAGCCCAATATGCCGATGACATTGCAATATTTTGCAATGATGCCACCTCTCTCCAATATCTCCTGCATTCCTATAACACACTAGCACAGAAAATGGGTCTCCGAATCAACACTAAAAAGACAGAGACCATGAGCACACGAGAGCATGCAGACTTCTATGTAAACATCGAGAAGCTGACAAAAGTAGATCACTTTAAATATCTTGGTAGTTATGTCAGCAACGACTGCAATCTAGATAAAGAAATAACTGTACGCATCCAAGCTGCCTCATGCACTGTAGGCAGGCTCAGAGACAGAGTGTTTAATTGCAGGGAACTTACAATAGAAACTAAGCTCAAAGTATACAATCAATGCGTCATGCCAGTGTTGGTGTATGGAAGTGAGACTTGGACCTTATACAGACACCAAATAAAAAAGTTAAGGACCATCCAACAGCGGCATCTCAGATCCATTCTGAAGATAAGATGGGATGATTATATAACGAATGATGAAGTCCTATTCCGCGCCATGGCTGAAGACATCGAGAACATACTTATAAGAAATAGACTGCGCTGGGTGGGGCATGTTGCACGTCTGCCTGATGATAGACCAACTAAAATGCTACTCTATGGGGAATTAGCAGAAGGCTTGAGAAAGATTGGACGGCCTATCCTTCGATACAAAGACATTATCAAGGATATTTTGAAACGTGGCGACATGCTTCACACATGGAACTAGGCTGTTCATGAAAGACTGGAATGGCGGAAGTGCATACATGACATAAGCAACAAGATTGATACGGAAAGGAAAGATGAAAATAAAAAGAAAAGGGTCAAGCGTCAAGAGAAACGAACTGCACAACAAAAGATCACGAACAATCAACCAAACTAACTATTTACCAATTATTTATTTCGCCCTCTTCACCCCAGTTGAACATTTACCTTGCTTTCACTATGTTACTTTTTGATTATTTTTTTTTACCCGTTTCGGGTTATAGGCATAGTGCAGTGCATAATATCATCAAAAGATTCAGAGAATCTGAAAGAATCTCTGTGCGTAAGGGTCAAGGCCGGAAAACCATACTGGGTGCCCGTGATCTTCGGGCCCTTAGACGGCACTGCATCACATACAGGCATGCTTCTGTATTGGAAATCACAAAATGGGCTCAGGAATATTTCCAGACAACATTATCTGTGAACACAATTCACCGTGCCATCCGCCGTTGCCAGCTAAAACTCTATAGTTCAAAGAAGAAGCCGTATCTAAACATGATCCAGAAGCGCAGATGTCTTCTCTGGGCCAAGGCTCATTTAAAATGGGCTGTGGCAAAGTGGAAAACTGTTCTGTGCTCAGATGAATCAAAATTTGAAATTCTTTATGGAAATCAGGGACGCCGTGTCATTTGGACTAAAGAGGAGAAGGACGACCCAAGTTGTTATCAGCATTCAGTTCAGAAGCCTGCATCTCTGATGGTATGGGGTTGCATTAGTGCGTGTGGCATGGGCAGCTTACACATCTGGAAAGACACCATCAATGCTGAAAGGTATATGCAGGTTCTAGAGCAACATATGCTCCCATCCAGACGACGTCTCTTTCAGGGAAGACCTTGCATTTTCCAACATGACAATGCCAAACCACATACTGCATCAATTACAGCATCATGGCTGCATAGAAGAAGGGTCCGGGTACTGAACTGGCCAGCCTGCAGTCCAGATCTTTCACCCACAGAAAACATTTGGCGCATCATAAAACGGAAGATATGACAAAAAAGACCTAAGACAGTTGAGCAACTAGAATCCTACATTAGACAAGAATGGGTTAACATTCCTATCCCTAAACTTGAGCAACTTGTCTCCTCAGTCCCCAGACGTTTACAGACTGTTGTAAAGAGAAAAGGGGATGTGTCACAGTGGTAAATATGGCCTTGTCCCAACTTTTTTTGAGATGTGTTGTCATGAAATTTAAAATCACCTAATTTTTCTCTTTAAATGATTCTTCAGGCAACAAATTCTATTGACTTGATATAAAAAGATTCAGTTGTTCATTTACATTGCCTGCTGAGGTTTTAATAAATTATTTACCAAACGATTTAAAAGGAGCCTACCATGACTATGAAGTTACACTTCAAATTGCACTAGTCATGGTAGGCTCCTTTTAAATCGTTTGGTAAATAATTTATTAAAACCTCAGCAGGCAATGGAAATGAACAACTGAATCTTTTCATATCAAGTCAATAGAATTTTTATTCAAAGCTGAACATTGGGAACATTGAATTAAATACAGAGGTAGGTAGGGAACCAATAAGCTAAAACAAGCAACAGTAAATTGTAAATCTTCAGCTCTTCAGCTGTTGGTTCTCCTGCTTGCTCCTGTATTGTCTCACACTCCGGGTCCTCCAGCTCCTGCCGCACTGTGCTGCAGTTGCTGCTGACTGTCATCTGGAATAAAGAGCAGTGGATAAGAGAATTTAATTAAATATAATTATAATGTTATTTCTGATTTATTTATTATCTGAACGAGGATTTGAGCTTTGAAAAATGACCGGATTCTTTCTGTAACGTTGATTCCCGTTGTTATCTAGGTCACGTGACACCTTAACGTTGACGGTTACCAAGGAGCTGCCTTGGATACTTTGATACTTTGCTTCGATACATAGCAGCACTTTGATACATACTGGATACAAGCTAGCAAAATGAGTTAAAAGCAGGCATCTTTGGAAAGTTTCTTTGGAAAGGGGGAAAGGCCCATTGAGGAGACAGAAGAAGAGCCTATGACGAAGAAAAAGAAAGCTGCATTTTAGCAGACACTGTCGAGTCCTACACCAATCCTGCTCTGCCTTACATGTTGTGACCGGCTCTCTAATGAGGCAATGAAGCCTTCAAAACTGCTAGTGTCGTTAATTTTAGCCTTCCTGTCTTTAATAACACTTTTTGTTGCCTGAAGAATAACAAACGAACGTCCAGGCTGATTAAATTAATGGCCTTATACAAGAAATCAAAGCTAACATGAACCTGAGTGAGCTATCGATAGCTGGCTAGACTCCAAACTAACATTCATTATGATAGCTGTGTTGTTATTCGCCGCCCACAAATTAGGCTCCATATCGGGAACTTTACAGCATGATAGTGGGCTCACAGAAAGTGGGACTGATATTCGTAACTCTTGACTTACCTCCTGAAATGTTTTTTCTTGCGATCTTAAATCCGAACCTGCTTAGGTCTTGCTGTCCACTCCGCTTGGCCATGATGCTGCAATCCGCTGCTGTCACTGACGCCGAATGAAATCAAAAATAACGGAACCCCAACTGAATGTCACCTCCTCAAACGCTTCGCTTGCGCGCGCCCTCTCTCGCGGAGCTTATTGTATGCTCAGTTTCAGCAGAGCTACGTGGAATGGCATTTCTAATTCCAATGTTAAACAGAAGTAATGTCCACATTTATTGATAAAATTGCTCAAGGGAAGGGAGGGGGGATGCCCGTTTTAGAGGGGGGATGATTTTGACCATTTTTTTATTCCGGGGGGATGGCATCCCCCCCATCCCCACTCGAGTACAGATTACTATTATATTGAGATAATAATAATTAAGAGATCATCAGCTTAATATATTAAATGAATAGGATGAATTACTTGATATATACATGCACATGCAATTTTTCTGTTTCATAGACGCAGAGATGATGATGGACTATCGCTGAGGATCATGGGAAGGCTAATGTAGCGTGGGGAATAGAGAAAATCAATAATCGTAAATTAGAGTTATTATTTCGTTTTGGTTTCCCTGTTCCCCTCCTAGAACTGCCACCTTATTGTGGTGGAGGGGTTTGTGTGCTTGAATGATCCTAGGAGCTATGTTGTCGGGGGCATTATGCCCCTGTTAGGGTTTCCCAAGGCAGACAGGTCCTAGGTGACAGGCCAGACCAAGAGCAGTTCACCAAAAAACCCCTATGGAGAAAAAATCCAGGACCGTGACGTCGCCCGGTAGGATGCAGCCGGGGCCCCACCCTGGAGCCAGGCCCGGGGTTGGGGCTCGTATGCGAGCGCTTGGTGGCCGGGCCTTTGCCCATGGGGCCCGGCCGGGCTCAGCCCGAAGAGGTGACGTGGGCCCGACCTCCTGTGGGTTCACCACCCACAGAGGTAGCAGTAGGGTTTTGGTGCAGTGTGGATTGGGTGGCAGTCGAAGGCAGGGGCCTCGACGACCTGATCCCCGGACACAGCGGCTGGCTGTTGGGACATGGAATGTCACTTCGCTGGGGGGGAAGGAGCCTGAGCTTGTGCGGGAGGTTGAGAGGTACCGGCTAGAGATAGTCGGGCTCACCTCCACGCACAGCTTGGGCTCTGGAACCCAGCTCCTCAAGAGGGGCTGGACTTTCCACTTCTCTGGAGTCACCCGTGGTGAGCGGCGGCGGGCTGGTGTGGGCTTCCTTATAGCTCCCCAGCTCAGCCGCCATGTGTTGGAGTTTACCCCAGTGAACGAGAGGGTCGCCTCTCTGCGCCTTTGGATTGGGGAGAGGGCTCTTGCTGTTGTTTGTGCCTACGGGCCAAATAGCAGTATAGAGTATCCGGCCTTCTTGGAGTCCCTGGGAGAGGTACTGAGGGGTGCTCAGACTGGGGACTCCATTGTGCTACTGGGGGACTTCAATGCTCACGTGGGCGATGACAGTGACACCTGGAGGGGCGTGGTTGGGAGGAACGGCCTCCCCGATCTGAACCCGAGTGGTGTTTTGTTATTGGACTTCTGTGCTAGTCACAGTTTGTCCATAACGAACACCATGTTCGAGCATAGGGGTGTCCATAAGTGCACGTGGCACCAGGACACCTTAGGTCGGAGGTCGATGATCGACTTTGTAGTCGTGTCATCTGATCTCCGACCCTATGTCTTGGACACTCGGGTGAAGAGAGGGGCTGAGTTGTCAACTGATCACCACCTGGTGGTGAGTTGGATCCGCTGGCGGAGGAGGAAGCTGGACAGACCTGGCAGGCCCAAACGTATGGTGAGGGTCTGCTGGGAACGTCTGGCCGAGCACTCTGTTGGGGAGGTCTTTAACTCCCACCTCCGGGAGAGCTTTTCCCAGCTTCCGAGGGAGGCGGGGGACATTGAGTCTGAGTGGACCATGTTCTCTACCTCCATTGTGGACGCAGCTGTTCGGAGCTGTGGCTGCAAGGTCTCCGGTGCCTGTCGTGGCGGCAATCCCCGAACCCGGTGGTGGACACCGGAAGTAAGGGATGCCGTCAAGCTGAAGAAGGAGTCCTATCGGGCCATGTTGACCTCCGGGACTCCTGAGGCAGCCGACGGGTATCGGCAGGCCAGGCGTGCTGCAGCTCGGGCAGTTGCAGAGGCAAAAACTCGGAACTGGGAGGAGTTCGGGGAGGCCATGGAGAAGGACTATCGGTCGGCCTCGAAGAAATTCTGGCAAACCATCCGGCGCCTCAGGAGGGGGAAACAGTACTCTGCCAACACTGTTTACAGTGCGGGTGGGGAGCTGTTGACCTCGACTGGGGACATTGTCGGGCGGTGGAAGGAATACTTTGAGGATCTCCTCAATCCCACCGTCATGTCTTCCACTGAGGAGACTGAGGCTGATGACTCAGAGGTGGACTCGTCCATTACCCAAGCCGAAGTCACTGAGGTGGTTTGCAAGCTCCTCGGTGGCAAGGCACCGGGGGTGGATGAGATCCGCCCTGAGTATCTCAAGTCTCTGGATGTTGTGGGGCTGTCTTGGTTGACACACCTCTGCAACATCGCGTGGCGGTCGGGGACAGTGCCTCTGGAGTGGCAGACTGGGGTGGTGGTCCCTCTTTTTAAGAAAGGGGACCGGAGAGTGTGCTCCAATTATAGGGGAATCACACTTCTCAGCCTCCCAGGGAAAGTTTACTCCAGGGTACTGGAGAGGAGAATTCGACCAATAGTCGAACCTCGGATCCAGGAGGAACAATGCGGTTTTCGTCCTGGTCGCGGAACACTGGACCAGCTCTATACCCTTCATAGGGTGCTCGAGGGTTCATGGGAGTTTGCCCAACCAGTCCACATGTGCTTTGTGGATCTGGAGAAGGCATTCGACCGTGTCCCCCGTGGTATTCTGTGGGGGGTGCTTCGGGAGTATGGGGTTCGGGGCTCTTTGCTAAGGGCTGTCCGGTCCCTGTACGAACGGAGCAGGAGTCTGGTTCGCATTGCCGGCAGTAAGTCAGACCTGTTCCCGGTGCATGTTGGACTCCGTCAGGGCTGCCCTTTGTCACCGGTTCTGTTCATAATTTTTATGGACAGAATTTCTAGGCGCAGCCAGGGGCCGGAAGGAATCCTATTTGGGAACCACAGGATTTCATCTCTGCTTTTTGCGGATGATGTTGTCCTGTTGGCTTCTTCAAACCAGGACCTTCAGCATGCACTGGGGCGGTTTGCAGTCGAGTGTGAAGCGGCTGGGATGAGAATCAGCACCTCCAAGTCCGAGGCCATGGTTCTCGACCGGAAAAGGGTGGCTTGCCCTCTCCAGGTTGGTGGAGAAGTCCTGCCTCAAGTGGAGGAGTTTAAGTATCTCGGGATCTTGTTCACGAGTGAGGGAAGGATGGAGCGTGAGATCGACAGGCGGATCGGTGCAGCCTCCGCAGTGATGCGGTCACTTTACCGGTCCGTCGTGGTGAAGAAGGAGCTGAGCCAAAAGGCGAAGCTCTCAATTTACCGGTCAATCTACGTTCCGACTCTCACCTATGGTCATGAGCTTTGGGTAATGACAGAAAGAACAAGATCGCGGATACAAGCGGCTGAAATGAGTTTCCTTCGCAGGGTGGCTGGGCGCTCCCTTAGAGATAGGGTGAGAAGCACAGTCACTCGGGAGGAGCTCGGAGTAGAGCCGCTGCTCCTCCACATCGAGAGGAACCAGCTGAGGTGGCTCGGGCATCTTTTTCGGATGCCTCCTGGACGCCTCCCTGGGGAGGTGTTCCAGGCATGTCCCCCCGGGAGGAGGCCCCGGGGAAGACCCAGGACACGCTGGAGGGACTATGTCTCTCGGCTGGCCTGGGAACGCCTCGGTGTTCTTCCCGAGGAGCTGGCCGAGGTGTCTGGGGAAAGGGAAGTTTGGGCTTCCATGCTTAGACTGCTGCCTCTGCGACCCGGTCCTGGATAAGCGGAAGAAGACGAGACGAGACGAGGTTTCCCTGTTTATTATTTGTTCTGTTTTGAGTTGGAAAAAGGAAAACAAACACCAATCCCTCATTTTTTGGTCATACAGAAAAACAGGAAAACGAAATATTGAGTGGTTTTTTTGTTTTTCGTTTTCCAGATTGAATGGAATACTTGAATGATCGGATGATACACGGACCCTTAAGGTAGATAAGGTTCAGAACCCCTGACATAAAGGATCCAGCTCTCAATGAAATTTGGTCTGAGTCAAGGAAGTTCAGAACACGAGGGTCTGTGGAAACTTTATCAAGCAGAGATTTCAATGTTCATTTCTTTAAAAAACTGAGCAACAAAGTCCTTAAACGGTGCACTGAGAAATAATTGTGTTTTCCCCAAGAGACGACTCCGAGTCCTGATCAGTGTGTGGACGTCACTCTCGCTCAGGATACACCTGCTGGACCCCTGATCTCTAATTTCAGCTCCATGGAAATTATGTAGTTTCTCTCTTTCTGAGTGGAAAAGAGACAAACTCTGAATGTCAACATGTTAAAAAAATGTATTTGAGTTAAACTCAGTTCAGCAGTCGGGTTCCACAGATGATATAAATACTGAAACAGATACAACATGATAACTCTGATTCTAAAGAACTCAGTGTAAAGATGTGGACTCGAGAGCACATGGCTCCTCCCTCTGTCCCGCCTCCTGTCTCTCTTATAGCACACCCCTGCAGTCTCTCCTTTATCTGCTCCTCACGCTGCTCATCTCTTCACTCATCACGAGAGTCCCATCACACACGGACACGATGCTGCCAGCGCTCTGCTCTCTCCTCACTGCTCTCTCATGTAAGATGTCACAACTCTGGAGCTCATCAGCATTTGGACTCCGTCTAATGTGAGCATGAAGCCATGTAACGTGTGCTGTTTTTATTCCAGGTGTCAGTGGTGTGACTGTGGTGACACAGAAGCCTCCTGTTCTCACACTGACTCAAGGGCAGACGGCCACCATGGACTGTAACCTGGGGACTGTTAACAATAGCGCTGCACGCTGGTACAAACAGGTTCCTGGAGGAGTTCCTCAATACATATTAAGAAGATATCATGAACAGAGCTCTCCTGTATATGGGTCTGGTTTCTCGTCTCCTAAATTCACATCTACACACTCCTCTAAATCAGATTATAACTTGATTATCAGTAATGTAGAGGTGGGAGACTCGGCAGTGTATTACTGTGAGACATGGGACAGCTCTGCTAAAGAGGAGGTATCACAGTGATGTACACCATGACAAAAACCTCCTCACTGCTCACACTCACTTCTGCTTTCACACAACACGAGAAACAACAAAAACCTCAACTTCAAATCACTGGAACTGAAGTGGAAACTCATTCAATGTTCATTGAAGACACTTTGAATTCTTCACAGTCGCAGATCACAGATACGGTACGACCTTTTATTCCACATTTATGAAATTCTCAGTTCAGTTATTTTGCTTTCATGAGCTCAGTATGATCAGGTGATCTACAGCTGAGAGCTTTTCCCCAGATTTCCTCTGATTTTTGTGATTAGTGACACTGACAGTGTAAGATACTAACTGCTCCCTGGTCCACACCAGATCCACAAGGAGCTCCTCAGTGTGTGTGAGAGGATGATAAGAGCTGAAGGTTTCCGAGTCGGACTTGGTTTTATTTCTCTTGTTGACGTTTCTTGATTCTCCAAGAAAGATTTGATGACGTGCACTGATTCTCTTCAGCAGGACGTGTGAACAGAACAGTGTAGAACAGAGACGTGTGATTCACTGACACTGGAATGGGATCTTAAAGGAGTGTGTGCTGATCGTAGACAGTAGAAGAGAGAGCTGGAGTCTGGAGGACGTTTCACTTCCTCTGCTGTCACTTCTGTATCTGAGGAGGTTTTTGTACGGGTGAGGACACTGAATGAATCGCTGTGGTATTCGGCCAAGGAACAAAGCTGATCATCAGCGGTAAGTAAAACTTCTCACCTCTGTTTTCGTACACTAGACTTCTACACCGCTTCACATTCACACTGCATGTTCTCGCATCGACTTTTATTTCTTTTTCCAGTTTGAGAAAGTGAGTTTGACATTTCAGATGTGTCTTTTAGTTTGTGTCTCGGTCAGTTTTTAATAAATTGTACATTTAACGTAAGACTGAGGGAATTTATTTTATTTTCTTGATTTGTAATTTCCTTGAGATGTATCTAAATGTTAATTTAGACATTTTTAATCCTTAATTTGTTTTGTTTTCTGATATTTTGCCATACAGACAGATTTATTGCTTTGTTCTTCATGGAAATGTTCCAACATTGATTTAAAAGTGTATGACATTCCTCTCTGCACATTAGATGTGTGTTATTTTGGTTAATGAATATCTCCTGCTGTGTGTGGAATCAGACGCTGCTCTCCCGGCTCCTGTTCTGACCGTTCTCCCTCCGTCCAGTGAAGAGCTGAAGTCTAAAAAAGGCACTCTAGTGTGTTTGGCCAGCGACGTGGCCGGCGGTTTTGCTGATGTGCGTTGGTTCGTGAACGGGAACTCGGTCACCAGTGGAGTCATCAGCGGCTCTGCGCAGCAGCAAGCCAATAAGAAATTCACACTGAGCAGCTATTTGACCATCGACAGCTCCGAGTGGGAAAACAACAAAGTCATAACATGTGAAGTGTCTGCTGGAGGAAAAGCCGCATTGGTGAAGATTAACAAGTCTGAATGCAGTGAATGAAACTTTATTATTGTTTGATATCGATGAATTTTTCAGCAAAAGTTTGTAGATGTTGTAGATGAATCTGTAGAGAAAGCAAATAACCTTCTGCATGTAATCAAAATAGAACTTTAATTAAAAAATAATAAAAATGCAATTCTGAAAAAAAGAGAACTGTTTCTGTAAATCCTTCATGACAATATGAATGTCTCAAAACTTTCAGAAAGTGCTTCAGCACAAAACCTTTTTATTTGTAACAATAAGTTGGTGATGGGAAAACTATGTTTTAACTCTGACTGTTACAAAGCACAGACACTGGAGATTCCTTCCATAAATGCTGAGTACAAGCAGTGCGTTCCAGTCCGATTATCAGAACTCACGCTCAGGAAACACCTGCTGTTCTGCAGTGTGTAATTTTAGCTCGATGTAAATGAGAAGGCTCTTCTTGGAAATGGACATGTGCTTCCTCAAATGAGGGAAATAATTAAAACAAACTTGAAATAAAAGCATTCTAAGACTATTATTTATTTAATTATGTACATTTGAAAAAGGAAAGTCATTACTTTCTGATGGTAGTGAGGTCGAGAGACACCCAGGTGGATAATTTCATGATTCTAAACTTTTAAAATATTTTATGATATATGAAGATCCCTAAATCTAAAAGGAAAAAAAAAGTTGTTAGAAGACTGCAAAAACAACCACAACAAAAAGCTCTCTTACTATTAAAACTGTTGCTGTCTTATTAATGTCTTCACAAGTGAAAATATCTTGAATCTAGTCAAGTTTCTGATAAGATTACATAAAATTTGGCGTGCACTTGCTTCTGTTTTTCATGACACAAAACATGTTCCAACTGGCACACAAAACTCTCATTGTGTATTCTTCTGCACCTCTTACTTACTTGGCAGTGCGCCGAACTCTTGTCTCTGTTTCCATGCACGTCATTATTTGTTTCTATGTCTTCAATTGTAGAAGATGTCTCATCTCATCTCATTATCTGTAGCCGCTTTATCCTGTTCTACAGGGTCGCAGGCAAGCTGGAGCCTATCCCAGCTGACTACGGGAGAAAGGCGGGGTTCACCCTGGACAAGTCGTCAGGTCATCACAGGGCTGACACATAGACACAGACAACCATTCACACTCACATTCACACCTACGCTCAATTTAGAGTCACCAGTTAACCTAACCTGCATGTCTTTGGACTGTGGGGGAAACCGGAGCACCCGGAGGAAACCCACGCGGACACGGGGAGAACATGCAAACTCCGCACAGAAAGGCCCTCGCCGGCCACGGGGCTCAAACCCGGACCTCCTTGCTGTGAGGCGACAGCACTAACCACTACACCACCGTGCCGCCAGAAGAAAATGTGCATTTCTTTATTTGAATTGACCAATTGTGTTTACTCACCACACCCAGCCTTATGTGTGAAAAAAACAAAACAAAAAAAAAATATATATATATATATATATATATATATATATATATATATATATAAAATTTACCAGCTGGGAGGTCGGTATCGTGAAATACCATGACCAAGGTCTTGAAAGTACTGAGCGAGGCCCTCTGGGCCGAGGTCAGTATTCAAGGCCGTGGTACAGTATTTCACCATATGGACCGACCTTAAGCTGGTAAATAATATATTAATTTTTTTTCTTTACCAAATTCTAACAGAAAATGAGAGTGCCTGAAAGGGAAAACCGATCCGAGCTGCCATTTTGAATCCTCATTCATGGCTTTAATGCAAATGGCTTCCTCCTCAGTATACAAGTGCACTTCCATGGCAGGAAAAAAACTACATTTTGCCATCTATGTAGTCCCCTATTTATACAAAATTGAGTCATTCAGGATTCAGCCATGTTTTTGCTCGGCGTTAGCAACAGTTAGAGGTTTTTAGCTTTCTCCTGAAATGTTTTCTTTTATTTCTTCTTCCTCAGGGTAGTAAAACTCGCTTTCACTGTGAACACTGTTGTTATCGCTATCCATGCTGTAAAATTAATGCTATTATACTGAGAAATGCTGGCAAAAATTTATAAGATTTTTGATTAAAATCTTATAAATAAATCTTATTAAAAAAAAGATAAATGTTGATAAAAATGCTACTATGTTTGTTGTTGTTGTGAACGAGTGAGTCGCCAGAGGTCCATAACCGGGGTCCGTAACCGGGGTCTGTACCGTAGTATACGGACCCGCTCACCAGCCAATCAGAGCGCAGGATTTGATGGAAACTGGACTGCAAAAAAATAAATACTCATATTTGACTTTGAATAAACCGAGAAACATCTCTGAACTGGTTTCGGTATCAGTTATGTCACTCCCAGGCTCATGAGGAAACCAGTCTCTGCGTGGCAGACACACAGGGGTTATTAATTCAAACTTCTCTTCTGAAAAACTTGGATGCACACAATTCCGGAAGCTAACATTCCAATAAACTAAGTATAAGATTATTAAGGCTATTTCCAAACTAGTGGCACGGTGGTGTAGTGGTTAGCGCTGTCGCCTCACAGCAAGCAGGTCCGGGTTTGAGCCCCGTGGCCGGTGAGGGCCTTTCTGTGCGGAGTTTGCATGTTCTCCCCGTGTCCGCGTGGGTTTCCTCCGGGTGCTCCGGTTTCCCCCACAGTCCAAAGACATGCAGGTTAGGTTAACTGGTGACTCTAAATTGACCGTAGGTGTGAATGTGAGTGTGAATGGTTGTCTGTGTCTATGTGTCAGCCCTGTGATGACCTGGCGACTTGTCCAGGGTGTACCCCGCCTTTCGCCCGTAGTCAGCTGGGATAGGCTCCAGCTTGCCTGCGACCCTTCCAAAATAATCTGCCAATTGAACAAGAAAATGTACAGCATAAAACAGTAAAAATGTCTCGAAGTTGGTTTAGTAATGCTATATTTTTATTAGGAGGACATGCGAGATTATTTTGACTGTATTCAACATGTATTTTCACTTGTATGTCATTTTTCTGCAGCGTCGCAGGTGACTCACTCGCTCGCTTTCTTTGTGATCTTGTTCCTGTCTAAACAAGATGGCGGATTTCCTTCGAGTTCCTGAAACGTGAAAGCGTCTGAACAGAAAATGGCCGACAAAGATGCGAAGGTGTTTTTATTTTGAAACAAAGTTTGGTCAACGAAATTAAAATGCATTCTGAGCATCCGTTAAAAAAAAATCAAACATACAGTCATTGTGTTTTGAATGTATTGTTTTTATAAAATATATTCAACATTTTTGAAACGCTTTTATAACCCAGACGGGTCAAAACCAATTATTTATTTTCTTTTTTTTTTAATTAATTTTTTTTTTTTTTTTTTTTTACTCCAGTCATATCGCAAACTTGCGCCATTTTGAACACAAGATGGCGCCGTTGCCTTTGTCTTCCATTTCCGTATCGCATGACCCGGTGACCCGGTACTAAACGTGCGCGAGGCGAATCCACTTCCTCTTTCCTCCTGCGTTCCAGAGAGCAGCCATGGTGGGTAAACTGTTGTGGAAATTTTCACCCCGAATCCGATTTAATCCCTCAGATATCATGAGATTATTATTTATCAGTCATGAGCGGATGAATGTGTGAATATACCGGATCATGTTTTGTGATATATTTATGAGAACGTGTTTAGTTTGATCATTAAAATCGTATTTGCCGGTGGCTTCATGATGATGAGCATACAAATCAAGATGGCTTCCTCAGAGAGAGGGAAGCAGCTAGTGATTAGGAATTTGGAATAAAAGGAAACCTGCTTGTTTTAAAAGTGATATGTTTGAGGTCTGTGGTCCATTATGTTGCTCCAGACTCTGGATTTTGGGTTCAGAAATGTCAGCATGTAACTTGGTAACTGTGTTGATCCTGACACCAGAATCATGGAGTCGTTCAGCTGTAGATCCTGAGCTGAGGTTCTTCCTTGTCTGTTTTAGTCATGGAGGTAAATTTGGGGTTTGTTTTGCAGGTGAACGTACCGAAAACCCGCAGGACTTACTGCAAGAAGTGCAAGAAGCACCAGCCTCACAAAGTGACCCAGTATAAGAAGGGCAAGGACTCTCTCTACGCTCAGGGTAAAGATCTCGCTCTGTCTCTAATGCACGGCTGAACCCCAAACACCTGTTAAACCTTCGTACTTATTGATGTTCAGATATATTTTTGTTTCTATAGTAACAGCTCTTTCTGGAAGACATTCTTGGACGAAGTTTCCAGTTAATAGTGCTGTATAAATATTTTCTCTCTTTAAGCCTGAATGTAATTCTTTAACGAAGTTATTGTGAATCTAATCTCTGACTGCTGTTACCAATGACGACTTTAATATTATAGCTACGTAACTGTCAGATACTTGCTTAATCCTAATTCCTCATGGCTTCCAGCTCCGTCAGTAGTCTCCATACATCACTGTACGTTTTTTACTTGGAGCTGTTTGGGATTCAGAGTGAGGTTTTAACCTCTGTGTACATGATACTCCGTGAATCTCAAGAATTCGTGTGCATTTCAGGTAAGAGGCGCTACGACAGAAAGCAGAGCGGCTACGGAGGCCAGACAAAGCCGATCTTCAGGAAAAAGGTACGCACCAGAACTGAGGCGTATGGTTGTTTCAGGTTGATCATCTTAGGGTTGTGTAGTGCAGTGTTCACCTATAGATGAAAGTCTTCCAGATTTATCCGGATATTTGACAAAACTCTTGAAAATCTCTTCCGGTTTCCTGAATAGAGAAATGTAATTTTTTGGTTTTTCGCGTTCCTAGACGCGGCGTAATACTTGGCATCGTCCTTGCATGGGCGCAGTCTTTAAATAGCCCAAACACAGTTCATTGATTAAAGACAGGTGTTCTTTGTTAACGGCGTGTGTGCCAGAGCTCATTAGGCGCTCCTTCAGGTGCATATGCTAAGGCGCGCAGGACTGACACTGTTCTGTGCAACACAATCGCACTAGAAAGCATGTTCAAGCCGCCAGTGTAGCTGTGGTCTTTTTAGTTGTGAATTACAAGTATTTTCTCTTGTGTTAATAACTCGCCACGTCAAAACAAGCAAAACTTTCCTCCTTCTTTCGACGTGAAGAGAAGTAAGCAATTTATTATATATAATTAGGGATGTCCCGATCAGGTTTTTTTGCCCTCCAATCCGATACCGATCATTTGATTTTGAGTATCTGCCGATACCGAGTCCCGATCCGATACTTCTTTATAATCCATAAAAAATAAAGACGAGGAAAGAAACGGATCCAGGATGTTCCTCATTTTTTATTTAACACCTTATTTTAACATCCAACAACTCCGTTAGCAAACAGAGCACTTACGTGAGGCAGTTTGAACAATAAATAACAAATTTTTAAAAAATAACCTTAAAATACCTGGCAGGAATGTAAACAAATAAAAAAAAAAAAAGTGCCACAGTGCCAGTAATTTGCTTTTAAGAACGCATCTCTCAGTGGTGTACAGTAATTTCAATTAAGGAAATGAACGTTTTTCTTGATGAAAACAAGCATTTCTACCCTTTCAGGTTTGAGCCCGTTTCTTTTGTCGTCCAACGAAAAAAAAAATGATCTCATGCTTTGCTTTCCGCTTCGAACTGCTTCCGTGTTCAACTTTGCCGGCAACAGGCAGCCAATAACCAATAGCGTCTCCGCTACAAAGTGATGTCATGCCGCACGCGTTGATGTTGCTGTGTTGAGACAAGAGGTCTGGTCTCACTCTGTGCCAACGCATAGCTATTGATGTGTTAAAAATGAGAATATATTATATAGATATATATCCGATCCCTGATCGGGAGGCAATGCCCGATTCCGATCGAGTCTGAAACCATGTGATCGGGCCCGATTTTCCGATCATGTGATCGGATCGGGACATCCCTATATATAATGTTTTTTTTTCCATCAAAGTTGCATTTTGTGGCTTCGAAGCTAAGTTTTAGTGCCGTTTCTAAAACACAGCATCAAGAAAACATGGAAGAAACAGCAATAATGGAAGAGCCGGTTTCTAAGCTACCTAAAACTAGCAATGGGGATTATTTTTTGTTACATAATGCACTCAGGCTGCCAGTGTGTGACACACACACACACCCTGAAAAATCCTAGCTACGGCCCTGATTTACATGAGAAATTTGGTATTCATTGGTGTGTTTAAATTTACAGACAATACGAACTAATGTAAACGATTGGCTTCAACTCGCATAAATCTGAATTGGAAATGTTTAGTTCACTTTAGCTTCTGCAAACGCACAACTCGACTAAAAGATTGATAAACGAGGCTCAATGTCCCCAACACTGAAACCTGAAAGCTTTAGAAACTCTAACAGACCTTTACTTTTTAACAGCACTGTTTTGGGATTTTGCTGAGTTTACCTTCAACTGTCTGATATTTTTCAAAGTAATGAACTGTGTAGCAGGAAAATCACCGCATTTTCTAAATGCGCTCCTGAAAATTACTCGTTAACTAGGGGAATTAAATTTGATTTTTTTTTTTTGAGATGTTAATCATTTAATGTATATGAAAGAAAAGGGCTTAAAAGTTATAACTTGTTTTAGTGAAACAAGTAGCCCCCCAATCTTAGTTTGACTTTCAAAAGTTCAGGATTTTTTTTTCTTTGCTCCACTTTCATCTCCATCACTTCAAAGCAGCGACTTTAGAAGAATCTAATACGTTTATCATCTTGAGGTTACTGGTTTATGTTCTACTTGGTAAAAATTACCAGAGTGCTGTGAGTTCTGCTCCAGCCGTGCTGATTTATTTCATAGCTGTGATGTTATGGGATCTTTGTAGAATCTCATCACTAATTAAAAACTAAGCTGACTGAATTAAAATGTTAATATTTCCAAGTTTCTTTACATTCCTTAGATTTTTTTGTTTCTGGAACGTTCTGGTTGCGAATGTCCCTTTTTTCTTACCGTAGGCTAAAACCACAAAGAAGATCGTGCTGAGGTTGGAGTGCGTTGAGCCCAACTGCCGCTCTAAGAGGATGTTGGCCATTAAGAGGTGCAAACACTTTGAGCTGGGAGGAGACAAGAAGAGAAAGGTGAGGTTACAGCTGTCACGTCACTCACACGCCGAGAGCTGAAGATTCTGAGAAAGCACTCTGTGTTCTCCAGCTTCTCCCTTTAAATAGTAATCAAAGTAACAGGTAGACTCGCAGGTGAAGCAGCTTTTGCACACACCGCTGTGTTTCTGGAAGCTTCCTGTGCTGCTCGGAGTTGATGCCAAGAAACTTCTTTCCCCCCTCAGTAAAAATCTCCAAGCTGAATGATTGACGGTTGCGTAGGTGATTTGAGTGCCTTCTTGAAGGCCTGCCCCTTACCTCCCATCCTCACATGAGTAACAAATCCTTTGGCTGCCTCAATCACCAGGAAAGTTCGGCGTTTCCTGGTGATTGAGGCAGTTAGACGCACTCTGTGTCTGTCTCCGTCAGATAGCATGACCTACAGCTATCCGTTCCGCCAATCCCTCACTGAATTCCCTCAGCTGTGAGGTAATATGGGTAACTGCTGTCCTGAAGTGACTGTGCACGCAGGGGTGTTGCGTCGTGTGTCACAGCACACGTTCCATCAGTTTTCTCTTTTCAGTCATCTGTTGGCGTTTCTCGAACCGGTCCTCTGGGACACTTTCTCCGCTCCGAGTTTTAACCCATTAAACTACAAACTCTGTTCTCCAGCACACCTGAGAGCTGCAGCTGAGCAAAACTCAACCGTCCGGGGTGCTGAAGAAACGCCGCTGTTGGATTTTGTCAAATCTTTGTGCTCCATAAGGCATTTCACTCCTATTCATCGTGTTTTATTCTTAAATTTATGGCCATTGGGCCATTATTAAAAAATGTTCTGTTTCCGGTCCACCGGCCGGGTGCGTGCCGTTTGTGCGGTTGAAATTTTTTTTTTTACGCCGGTTTTTCGACATTTTTTTCAGGTTCGTAAATCTAAAATCAAACTTGACATTTCCGCATTCCCAGGGCTTTCCACTAATGCCGCTTTTCCACTACAAACGCGGCTGAGCCGTGCGTTGCTGAGTTGGGCTGAGTCGAGCTGAGCGGGGCTGTTGGAGTTGTATTTCGACTACAACCGTGCTGAACCGTGCTGGCTGGAAGTGGGTGGACACATTGGGTGGAGTTAGCGAAAGTGGGTGGACGTCACGTGATGTCGTTAAGCAGCGCAAACAGTGACATCAGTGACGGAACAAGTCAGAGCCGGGGGCGGGGCAAATGACCGGGCCCTTTATTAAAGCTTATCATAACATCATTTTAGGCTACAAAATGTCCGCAACTGCGGTGTTTACCAATTTCAACACTACCGGGTGCAACTATGTTATTTAGTACATCAAGTCCTTCAAACGAACATGTAACTCAGAAACAAAAAACATTAGGATACTGTACATGGCTCATAATAAAACATCAATAGCCTATACTGCGCACATTATCTGAAGGGCATACAAATGAGCGCTCAGAGGTTGCAACGGTGACAGGAAGAGTCAGAAATAAAAGGAGGGCGGTGCAAACCTCACTGAATGCACTGTGTTTACCAATTTCAACACTACGGGGTGCAACTATGTTATTTTGTACATTAAGTCCTTCAAACGAACATGTAACTCAGAAACAAAAAACATTAGGTGACATACTGTACATGGCTCATAATAAAACATCAATAGCCTACTGCGCGCATTATTTGAAGGGCATACGACGAGCCTTGCGCTCCGCGAACTCGTCCACGATGCTCTGTATGTCACTGATTCAGTGAGCTTTTAAGCGGTAGTCTCACGACCCGAATAGTAAACAATAAACATGGAGGACATGGAGTCGTTAGTGTTGCTGGTCTTGGTGCTGTGGCTTGTTGTCACCGACAACGCGGACAGATACTGGCAAGAGCGTATAGATGAGGCGAGGCGCACAAGGCTTCAGAAATTCTCGTAATTCGTAATTATTCTCCTTCCGGGTTTGCGGTGTTTACAGATCCCAGCGCGCTCGCGGGGCGTGTGTGGGCATGTGAGGACACTCCTCCTCACCAATCAGTGCATAGGGGAGTGTCTGCTCACGCCCCCAGCCTCACTCGGCACGGCTTGGCTCGCTTCAGCCCCACTCCAAAACGGTGCGAGTTTTAGGGGCTAAGCAGGGCTGAAGCGAGCTGAGTCGTGCTGGTTTTTGGTAGTCGAAACGCGAGCCGTGTCGGGCTGAAGTGAGCTGAAAAAGGGTAGTGGAAAAGGGCCATAAGGCTCATACTAGCCAGCCATGACAAATAAGTAGCCAGCCGGGGGGAGTGTAAACAAAATAAACTCCTGTGCACGCAGTTCCCAGGATTAAATGCATTTTCCGCAGACCATTTTGTTTATTCCCTTTACTCAAATACAAAGTAAAATGGCAGTAAATCATCTTTCTTTTCTTGCGTATTGCATCATGAGGCGTTCCTGGCTTATAAGTCTCTTATTTTCGGTGCATGACACATTCACGCAGCTGAGCATGCTGTGAATTAACAACGACAACGGTCTGCAGTGGGGCTACACAATTACACACTCGGCGAACATTTCTCCATTTGTGTATGAAAATACACTCCAACCACTCAGTTTGGTTTCATTTACAACCAACGGTGTCTTTTGATGCCAGCACGTAATTGAACCAGAGAAGACTGGTTTACTGGAGACAAAATAAGCGTCATCTCTGCTTCTGTTCCCTCCGACACACTACTGCCTCCGCCGAGTGCGCGCGCACTCTGAACTGAATCAGCTCTGCGCATGCGCCGTGCGGCACAAAAAAATGGCAGCCACCATGAAGGAAGGAGATCCGGAGTTTTCAATTTTGCTTAAGTGTGAAATCGCAAAATGGTATTCTAGCAAACAACAAAATAGTAAAGATTCAGAAAAACAAATCATTCAGTGATCATTTTAATAGTGTAATTTCATCCGAACTCGGCCTAACGCTCGATTTAGAACTACAAAAAGTCCGTGTGTCGGACATTTTAAGTACCTTTGTAAAAGTTTTGTAAATGTTGCAGTCAGCATTTAAAATGCTAACTTAGTTTTTGTACAAGTTTCAGTTGATTAAACTGTCATTTTATTAAATGTGTCTGCTTTTGTAATAAAGTACTGAAAGAAAAAGCAAACAGCATTGCGATTTCTTATCCATCCATATATTAAAAAAAAAAAAAATCCCTCCCTCCCGACTGAATTTTTTTGCTCACCCAGTGGACAGGAAACAGATTTTTTTTAAGGATGGCCTGGGTGTAATATTAGAGAAGCATGAGGCTGTTGGAGCATTAGAGCAACACGTGTTACATCAGTTGGACTGACTTGGCTTGTCTGACATTGTGATTGAATATTTTCGAGGTCGTGGATGTGTGGAAGGGCAAAAGCTCATCAAATTTGAGCCAGACCTTCATTTCTCTGAATTTTACTATACAGATTCCAACTGATAAATGTCACCATTCCCAGTTAGCTCATATATTAGGTGTGTTTTGAAAAGTCTAATTTAGCAAACACCAACAGATTTAGTTTTCAACCAAAACACATTTAGGAACGTATCGGTAAAATAAAATGAATACTTTATGGAACTTGAAACCGTGTAACACAACCTGCCTTGCTTTAAAAAGGGAAATTGTATTCATTAAAATTTGTTGTATGTGTCATAATTGAGAATTTAAGATGAAACTAATTTCCTCTCTTTCTGTGTTACAGGGCCAGGTCATCCAGTTCTAAGCTGGGCCATGGACTTTCTTTTATGGTTTATGTCAATAAAAGTTGTATACAAAAAAAGTGACTTTCATTTATTTCATTTTAAATGCAATTTATTGAATAATGTTCATAGGATTATGATTAAGCGTCACTGTGTAAGAAGAATGGAACTCACTCAGGAGTGAGAAGATCCTGTGCTCGCACCAGAAAGGTTGAGTTTAACTCCAAGAAAAGCTGCTGTTGGTCATTTGTGTTCTATTTCTGCTTTAATTCTTAATTTGTATCTTACTAATGCATGACGGAGCTTAAAAAGATTCAAAGCTGAAGAAAACCTTCAGTTATTTTCAATCACGTGACAAACACTTGAACAACATGAGATTTCTTCTTGGTGAGATTTACAGTAATTGTTTTGCGTTCAGATGCAAATCATGATGATCCGGTGAAATGTGCGTATTGGTGGATGGGAGTATGTGGGGTGTTAATACTTTCAGATATGCAGCACAGCAAATATAAGCGCTAGCTTGCCATGATGTAGTTTGGTGTGCTCGCTCACTCTAAAAACCTAACATCAATAGGAATGTTTGATTCTGGCATAAAACTTTCATCTGTTCTTGCTGAACGGCTTGAAGTATTTCAGATTGCTGCTGTTACAGCCTTGGGTTATTTACGGAGTGTCTCCTGAGAACTTGTTAGCATAGATACTGGAGTTCAGGGTCTGTTCGTACCTCATGACTCACCTCTTCATCTCTCAAGGATTTCTCGGAGCCACAGGGAAGGAGACTCCTCAGACACGGGGCTGAGTCACTGATGTGGCCCATCGCTGAGATTTCATATTAGTGATTCGTGACAAACATTCATAGTGTTCTGAAAGACATGATTGACAGATTGGTGTCTGTGTGTAGATGTACTGTACATGAGGTGTTAGAACACTGCTTGTATCTCCACAGCCCACTTCCTGGAGCAAAAGTTGCTCAGGGATTGCAAGCCAGATATTTCACCCCTTTCTTCATTTGTAAAAAAACAAAACTACTGGGGTTGGCTACATTAAAACACTTCATACTGGGTTCATGTGTTTTATTTTTTTTCTGCTGTGTTGGATTGCCATGCCTTCTGCATAAGTTCTGCTGAGTGTCCAGTAAGAGAATGTTGGACTGACTGGACCCTCAAGCTTTTTGTGTCTGTTTGATGCAAACATGGAAGAAAAAGTGATGTAGTTTCATCTTAGATGGTTTCACACAACCTCTCGTTAAATGTGTCCAGAGACATCATGAAGAAAACAAATAAAGCTCAGAAGGAAGTAAAGATCGTTGTTGACTATGCATAGCGAGTACAGTTAGCTTGCCTTGCTAATCTGCCACAGCGTGTAACATGTAAGTCAAAGAACAAATTTTCACACTTATGAGTGTCATTTCAGTGATGTTCACTGTGTATAACCAATTCCATTTCTCATTTAAAAAAAAAAAGCTGGATAGGCCACACCCATAAGCAATAACAGGAGAAGTCAACACAAGTCTACAAGTGACATGAACGACTTGTCACCCGATTGTGTGAACATAAGGTTATGGATTAGACAGGAACGTTACGATGTTAGATAAGCTACACATGGGAGCCAAACAAAATGCTCCAAGACAGTTGCAGTGAGAGGTTTATACACACGGATACGAATGTCATGGCAATATTGGACTTTTAATGATTTCTTTGAACTGTTCTTTTTCTATCAATGAGCTTCTGGCAGAATTCTGGTTGGATATTTGCCCACTCTTCTTGGCAGAATTGGTAGAGTTCTCTTAAATTTTGTGTTTCCTGCCACGAATCTGACTTTTAAACTCAGTCTGTATATCGACAGGGTTGAGGCCAGGACTTGCTTCATGTTGTCCTGCTTTATCCTCCACAACTAGCTCTGATGTGTGTTTGGGGTCCTGTTCGAACACCCACTTGTGTTCAAGTTTCTGATGCTTTGAGGTTATGCAGAAGAATTCTGAGGTTCATCATTGTTTCATCCACTTGCAGAGCACCAGTTCCACTGACAGCATAACAGCCCCAGAGCCTGATTCTACCACCACCATGCTAAAGAGCTGGGCCATTGTTTCTCTGGTCATTGTGGCCAAACAACTCCATTTTTGTCTCATTTGACCATAAAACTTTCCTCCAGAAGGCTTTGTCTTTGTCCATGCGGTCAGCTGCAAAACTTAGTCAAGCTTGAAGGTGTTGACTTTGGAGCAGGGGCTTAGATGGCAGCCTCTTGGTCCATGGTGATGTAAAACTTGCTTAACTGTAGACAGTGACACTGGTGTTCCATCAGCTTCCAGTTCAGGGCAGGCCTGTGCCTTGGTGGTTCCAAAACACTTTGGGTCTTCTTCCAGCACAGTGGCTTCATTGCCAAATAACTTGTACTTCCATACAATGTTTTGAACTGATGATCTTAGAATCTGCAGTTGTTTCGAAATGAGTGTGTAAATCTGTGATCCTCTTTCTCAGATCTGCACTGAGCTCCTTGGACTTTCCCATTGTTGGTCAATCCAATGAGTGTCAATCAAACCCTTTTTATGTTGTGCAAAGAGAAGCTACCAGCTGTAGTCAATCATCATCACTAACAAGAAGTTAAGATGATTCAGTCTTGGCAAGTTCAAACATTTTGGAACTTTCAGCACGACTGAATTAATAATCTCGTTCATAATCTTTTACACCAAATTCTTGGCATTTTATTCTACAATCATTCTGCCACAGAAAAAGAACAGTTCAATGAAATCACTGAAAGCCCAATAATGCCATGACATTTATGTCCATGGAAACTTCTGACCACAACCGTATGTATGTTCCTTGCTTCCTGTTTATTTCCATGACCGTTCCTGCACTTCGCTGATTAATTCAGTCCTTTCAGTGAAACCATCACGGTGGTGTGAAAGCCCCGGTTGCTGTGTGCTGTCCTTCAGTTCTCTTCACTCACAGGATGGCGTGCAGGTCCTCGTTACGCAGAACTTTGTATGTGAGCCAATAGAAGACATTGAAGATGAGAAAGCTGAGGGGGAAGATAGCACGTGAGATGGTGTCGATTCGTTTGGCGCGGTCAATAAACTGGCGACGGATCTGGAACAGCGAGTGGCCTGGAGGCAGTGACGCGAACAAGGCCGCCGCCTCAGAGAGGGGACCATCTCCCGACAGGTGGACGTCCAAACCGAAACCGGACAAGAAAAAATCCTGATCGTGTTGAGCTAACTCCTGTGAAGAACAGAAGACGGATAAGGGTGACCCGGAAGTAGGTAATGATTTAAGCGTGTAAATATTCCAAAGCCTTATATCTATAACGCCACAGCAGGGATCGAGCTGCCATTTTATTATGACAGGTTCCAGAAACATCCGTATCGCCCATTAGGTATAAAACAGCAGGACCATTTAAGGTGTATGCAGTGTGTGTGTGTGTACCCGTGTACAGGCAGCGCAGTGATTTGTGTTCCTGTAAGACGTTGTGCTTCCTGTAACATCATTGCTCTTGCTTTTCTTCTCAGCTCCATCAAACTGACCTGAAGCCTGAATAACATACAGAATAAACACACACACACACACACACACACACTCTGTTTACTCAGACATGGGCATAACAAATTATTTATTCACAGAGCAAATCATTGCTTCACTCTCGTGTTCTCCACACAAACAGAACTGAGCCTCTAAAACTAGGTCACTGCGAATCCCAGCAACACACACACACACACACATCTGAAAACCCCTGCCATACTGATATTTCTTTTCCATTCTGTTTGTCCAGAATTACACCCTCCTCACTATGTAGGCCACATAAACCCCATCACTGTGCATCTCATCACCATGGACGTGTCCCAAATCACAAACTCTATTCACTTCATACTGGTGGACGTTGCATATCATTTTCACTTGCAGTGCATTATGGGTATTCTAAACCTCAGTTGGACACTTCCTACCTTCTCATCACGATTGCAGAGAATTTCATCATCCTTCACTGCCGAGCAATGCTACAAAATGGACTAACGGTGCGCTACATGGCAAGTAAACATACTGTATATGTCACCTATATAGTGAACAGGTTGTAATTTGGGACACGTCCGTTGTGGATGGAGACATTTATAATGGTGTATCCTGTATGTACCAGTACTGTAAATATATGGTGTTTTTTAGGACACAACCAGTGGTTGATACAAGTACAGTGAATATGGTGTAGTTTGGGACACAGCCACATAACACTGAGATGTTTTCAGTAGTAAATCTGGATGAGGTGATTGGTGATGGTGAGACATTTCCAATAATAAATATACAGTTGCCATCTTGTGTGTGTGTGTGTGTGTGTGTGTGTGTGTGTGTGTGTAGGGAGAGGGCTTGGTGCTGTCACTCACGACTCTTTGACGTTGTTCTTCCTGCAGTTGCCTCCTGAGTCTGAAGAACTCTTTGTGTTGCCGAGAGACGAAGTTCACAGCAGCATACTCCAACAACGCAGCGAAGACGAACAGCAAACACACCGCCATCCAGATATCTATCGCCTTCACATAGGACACCTACAACACACACAATACATTTTATAAAACAGATGGACAAATAGAAGGTTGAAAGGAGGAGCAGCAGCCATACTATGAATGATTAGATGAATTTTGTGAATGTGTAGCAAGGAATGAATGAATGAATGAATGAATGAATGAATAGTTACTGTCATATATATGGATGGATGGATGGATGGATGGATGGATGGATGGATGGATGGATGGCCAGAACATAGTAAGGAAATCTCTGCAGCCAAATGTTACAGTACTATGGATGGATGGATAGATGAATGCATAAGTGGAAATCCATTTTGCTACAACACTGAAGATAGATGATGTGATGGATGGATGGATGGATGGATGGATGGATGGATGACAGCTTGGGTAGATGAGATGGATATGTAAACTCTCGGGCAGTGTGATTCTGGAGGTGGACTTCTGGTGGGAATGGTACCATCGAGTGATGAATAGATAGGATGGTTGGAGAGACAGTCCTGTAAAACCTTGGGCAGCGAGGCCCTGGAGCCAGAGCTCTGCGTAGTCATGGTGAGGACGGTGGTGATGCCAAGGCCGACTCGAGCAGGAGCGGCGTCCATGTTGATCCAAAATGAAACCCAGGACAGGATGACTGTCAGCAGGCTGGGAATATACATCTGGATCAGATAATATCCCATCTGCCTCTGCAGGTGGAACTTCACCTCAATGCAGGTGAACCTACCTGCCCAAACACACACACACACACACACACACACAATATCAGTACCAATATAATAACGTAATGCTCAGTAACTATTCAGGAAATGATGCTGCTCCTTCAAAAAAATTCACATTGCACACCGCTTCCACAAATCTGCATACCAAAAAGGTCATTTCTGAAGTCTTGTGGCATTTCTGCACACTGAACTCATTCAAATGCATTCATGTGGAAGTTGTACCAGTGTTGTAGTGCTTGGTGCAGTATCCCAGGTCCTTCTCTTCTTTCAGAACGAATTGCGGCATCGTTAAATCATCAGCCACCTGAACGGGACCTTTATCCAGCCACTGGAAAATCAGATCGTTCATGGTGTAGCCAACTGTGGAGACAGAGGCACTGATGAACACGATTTTTTTTCTTTCTTTTTTTTTTACATTTCATCCCATCTTGTTTCAAAGCTGGAACTAATTTGCATTTTAACACCATTTTTCCACACCTTGTCTTCATTTCCTCTTGGTTCAATCACCATCACCAATGTATGACCCATCTCAAACGTTGATTTACCCAGGGGAAGATTGTTCTGCGATTCTGAACAGTAGTTTACACTTCGGAACCAGAGACGACCCAGAGGACATTGTGATATGATGCAATATTCTTTTAATCAAGGAGGGTAACTGTGGCTTAACAACTGTCAAATGTTGTGCCATAATTTGTGCCATAATTTGTGCCAATGTATGTGTATTTCTGAGTCTGTCCTGCATACGGTCACTGATGTAATGCCCACTGCTACATCGTGAGGGAAAGCTGATGAGGGCTCGTTAAAGACACGGTTATTCTTAGTGCAGGTATAAAAGATCGACTCAACTTCTATGCGAGTCAAAATGTTCAAAACGTCTCTTCCTGTCCCCTCAGATTTCAACCTGAAAGATTCTCAGGCAGCTAATTTTACACGGCCAACTTGAAAATATGCCGACATGCAATGAGCCCACTGTGCGACGGGAAAGTCTGCAGGGGGAAAATGAATAAAAATATAAACATCCCAAGGGCACATGACTGGGAATTTAGAGATGAACCAACCAGGGACTGTTAGAAAAAGCATGGGAATGACTGCCAGGAATACAATAAAGTGATTTGCATAATATAGTCACTCAAACACAAAAGGCACGCTATACGATAACATACTAGAAGAAGCGCATTAATCTAAACCTGTGATTTACAGCTTCATTATTGTCAGAGCTGCTGTTTGAGAAAATTAATCAACACCTTCTGACCAATCAGAATCCAGAATTCAACAGCACTGTGGGATAGCTATTAATTATGAAGCACTCACAGCTCTCTAGCTGCATGGTGCAGGTCTGAATGTCCATGGGGAAGTTCTTCAAATCCATCGGACAGGACAGAATCAGAGTCAGCCTGTTAGAAAGTGAAAGCCAAGCGTGAGAAAACACAAGTGTGCGAGTTCAATTCTACAACTCCAAGTGCCTGCAGCGCTTCACGGTTCCAGTCCGTAGTATCATCTTACCGGATGCTGTAGAGGACGTTCCCGTTTTGAAAGATCCTCAGCAGCTTGTTATCAGTGGTGACCTCATGGAAGTTGGCGCCCTTCTCGTTAGCAAAGAACAGGTCAGGTTTCCAGATGGAGTCCAGCATGGAGGGGTCCAGGTCGAGCGAGTTGTCAGGGTACTCCTTATATGCCAGGCGAGGATCGTTCCACTGCTGCCGGAGGAACACGTTCAAGCGGTAGTCCTGAGGAGGGACGGAGAATCGGAGGGTGATAAACGGACTGAATATTTCAGAGAAGAAGAGATTAAGACTGAAGATAATATTGGAGATGATGGCCGAGTCACTGTGAGATAACTGGTTGTTATCATCTTCCCTTATTTGTCTTACAATCGACTACAATTTTGAGTGTGTGTGTATACCATCGTCGTCTCGGTGACAGAGCCAAAGCTGTTGATGAAGATGTTGCAGGTGACATTGACAGGAGGCCCTGAAACACACACACACACACATATACAAGGAGCGCATCCAGTATACACAAGAGAAGTGTCATTTCATTTCAGTGTAAAAACTGCTGCAGAATTAAAAGGAATTAAAATTCTTGACGAAACCCGGTGCTCCACTTGTGGCACACAGCTATAGATAACGCCGACATTGTGATTTATTCACCAGGTTGCCAGATTGTGACAGTGTAAAAGAAAGTTATTTTAATGAGCAGCACTGTGGAATCCACGCCAGCTGTCCAACCTGCTCCAATTACCGCCCAACTGGTCTTAACAATTTTCAGTAAATATTTGATAAGAGAGCTTTCAGAGATCATCATCATCATCATTTATTGATTTCACTTTAGGGACATTTGTTACATTTCTAGCTAATCACCTGGGACATTCCTATCTGACAGACCAATGTCCGGCTTCATCTCAGCACAAAAATGAATGATAGATGAGCTCTGAGACACACACACACACACACACACACACACACACACACAGAGAGAAAGATTGAAAAAGTGAGCTAATAAAAGAGAAATGGGAGAAAGGGAGATAAATTAAACAGGGGAGGAAAGAGATGAAGGAAAAGGAGAAGAAGACAGGGTAAGAAGTTGAGGAGGCGTAGGAGGACAGGGATGAGAGTGCGAGCCTGCGGGAAATGTGTCAAACATAATCTACCATGTGGAAGGATGAAGGAAGAGACACTAGAGAATATAAAATAGGAGACGGAAACAGACAGAGAGTGACTAATTTGGGTCTGTAGGTTAACAGTGAGCAGACAGCACAGGAAATAAAATGGACCCTAATCTCAAGAAAGTGCAGCGTATTTATGTGAAAATTCCATACATGACCCTGTGCTGCCACTTTCTCAACGTGGCTGAACCCAGTAAAGATCATCAAAGTTGTAATAATTAGCGGCATGTCCTTTTCAGCCTTCACACAAGGCTGTTTTTAATCTTCATTTGAGGAGACAGGCTAATAAGTGTGAGTATACATTTTGCAGTATGGAGCCTTTAATTAATAACTTACCAACATATCTGACGTAAATGCTAATATCTCGCAAAGTTTTTAACTTTTTTCAACTGCCATTAACATCAAGCTAATATAACGGACTACATGCTAGCTATCTAAAATAAAAGAACTGACTACATACTAGCTGGCTGATATCTACTGTACGAACTGACTCCATGTGAGCTAGATAATAATAATAAAAAAAGACTACATATTAGCAAGCTAATATCTAAGAACTGACTACATGCTAAACGGTTAATATATATACACAAGAACTGATGATATAGCTAATATCTAACAATTGATGAAAGAAGTGACTAGCTAGCTAATATCAGTGACCAGCCAGGTAGCTAGTGACATCTCATCTCATCATCTGTAGCCGCTTTATCCTGTTCTACAGGGTTGCAGGCGAGCTGGAGCCTATCCCAGCTGACTACGGGCGAAAACACCCTGGACAAGTCGCCAGGTCATCACAGGGCCGACACATAGACACAGACAACCATTCACACTCACATTCACACCTACGCTCAATTTAGAGTCACCAGTTAACCTAACCTGCATGTCTTTGGACTGTGGGGGAAACCGGAGCACCCGGAGGAAACCCACGCGGACACGGAGAGAACATGCAAACTCCACACAGAAAGGCCCTCGCCGGCCATGGGGCTCGAACCCAGAACCTTCTTGCTGTGAGGCAACAGCGCTAACCACTACACCACCGTGCCGCCCTAACTAGTGACATGTTAACTAATATCTAAGAAGTGACTACTCGCTTGCTAAGCTGTTGGAAGAAAAGGAATATTTTATGTATTCAACACTGACTGCATGCTAATTACTAGATAAAATCTCAGAACTGCATGCTACTTAGCATGTACATCATTAGCCTTATAAGATGGTGGCTTTTAAGCTAGCAGCACTGTTCTCTTGATATAAAACATTACTTCCTCAAAACAAACAAACAAAAAAGATTCAGTACTTATTTTTTAAAATAATAGCTGCTATTTTTTTATTTGTGGAGAATTAGCGCAGGTGAGATGCTGCCTTGGGGGGGAAGTTGCTGTTCTGAATAATTTGAGCTTTTGCCTTTTTGACCTTTTGCATTTTCTGAGCAATTTACAGGCGAGTCTGGATGATTAGAAGAAAAAGATTTTTGCTGCACACATGATTTTTTTCCTTTCTTGTTTTTTTAAGTGTCTCCCTGCTGTACGTACACAGCCTCTTTATCAGCGATTGCCTTTGTATTCCCGCAGTCAGAGTAAAGCAAAGCAAGTGAAGATATGAACTGTACATTTTTATTTCCAGCTGAAATCAGCATGTTCCTCTTTGCACACTGCCGCGATTTCCCAGTGTCTCAAAAAGACAAGAATATCAGCAGCAGGAAAGAGTGATGAAGGGATAAAGAAAGAATATTTCCTACAGGGTAGTAAACGCAATAAAATACGTGTTTCAAATTAATTTGAGAAAATCAGTGAAATATTTCTTTGATTTAAACAAAGTGCATTCTAGTTTTTTTTTTGTAATTGGAGAAGTCATGGCCAAAAGGTCAGAGAAGCAGCTTTGGGACCAAAAGGTTGCTGGTTCGATTCCCTGGACCAGCAGGAATAACTGAAGTGCCCTTGAGCAAGGCACCTAACCCCAACTGCAACCCAGGCTGCCCACTGCTGTGTGTTTGTCACTCTGGATAAGAGTGTCTGCTAACACTCACATTCACACTTATGGGCAATTTAGAGTAGCCAACTGACTTGTTGCCACATGTAACACATGTCTTTGGACTGTGGAAGGAAACCAGAGAACCCAGAGGAAACCCACATAGGCACAGGGAGAATATGCAAACTCCACACACAAACGCTAAATTCAGCTACCAGGTTCAAACCCAGAACCTTCTTGCTGACAGTGCTCACTACTGCACCACCAAGCTGCCAAAAAATTACACGGTGCACCTTTAAAAGTTAAGCTGATCCTACCTTTAAAATTGGGTCTGATGCGGGCATCATAGCCTGACGTCTTTCCCATCAGCTTGTCCAGAAAGTCAGAGGGCGACATGGGCTTAGGCCTACCGTTCGGAGATTTTACCTCCTTGCTAAAAGTGAGCCTGGAAGGATATGAAACAGAGAGATTTAGAATTAGATAACAATTAAATAAACAGATGGCAAAGCTAATGACTGACATCTCAAAAATGGTAGATCTTGAAAAGGATTCACACAGTGCCAAAACAAATTTTTGGTCTTTAATGATTTGCCATGCCTGCTTTGATCAGAAGATGCAGGCTCTTTATTAGTACCTAGTGCTAATAAGCTACTAGTAATGTACTAATAATAACAACAACAGTAGAAACCATTTAGTGCTATATAGGTCATTATTAGCATTTTATAATCAATGAGAAATTTTAGTGGGAGCCAGTGCAGTGTGCAGAAGATAGCGATGATGTGATCAGACCTTCTGGTTCTAGTAAAGATGCTGGAAAAATTCTGGACTAATTGCAACTTGTTTATGCACCTACTTGGTAGACCTAACTGGTAGACATCTCATCTCATCTCATTATCTGTAGCTGCTTTATCCTGTTCTACAGGGTCGCAGGCAAGCTGGAGCCTATCCCAGCTGACTACGGGTGAAAGGCGGGGTACACCCTGGACAAGTCGCCAGGTCATCACAGGGCTGACACATAGACACAGACAACCATTCACACTCACATTCACACCTACGGTCAATTTAGAGTCACCAGTTAACCTAACCTGCATGTCTTTGGACTGTGGGGGAAACCGGAGCACCCGGAGGAAACCCACGCGGACATGGGGAGAACATGCAAACTCCGCACAGAAAGGCCCTCGCTGGCCACGGGGCCATTGGTAGACATATTAACTATAATTAAGAAATGTATTGGAATCGCCACCTTTGTTTTGCATTAATGCTTTACTCATGAGCTCACTAAAGCTCTAGATTTCTGAATTAACTTGAGACATCGCTTCATTCCATTTTAACATCATCTTTATAAAGTAAAAATTTAATGTTTAAAACTTTAAAGATGGATTTTGATAACAGCTGCCCCCTTTGACTCAACATCATCCAAGTTCCCCTCGGTTGTCTCCAAGCTCTTTCTAGAACATTCTTCCTGTCCAGTGTTTTTAAACACAGTGTAGAAATCACTGCAGAAATCACTGCAGACCTGGATCCCAAATGGTGAGATGTGAATTGTACATGTTCATTTTATATTTGACAGTCAAGTTCGACTTCTTATAAGAATAAATACAATGCCCTCCCTCTCTTTCTCTCTCTCACACACACACATAGCATCTGTCTTTTTTTCGCTGTGTGTTAGTGTCTCTCCCTGTTCTTCTCATTCCCCATCTGTTTTATTGCGCTTTCTCACTCTTTGTCCCTGTCTGTCTTTTGCCCTGTATATCTGCTCCTCTTTTCCTGGCTTGCTCTGTGTCTGTCTCTCTCTCCTTGTTTTTCCTCTCTCTTTGGCTCCATCCTTCCCTGTCTCATATGCTCCCTCTCTCTCTCTCTCTCTCTCATCACTTTTACTCTCCACTGAATCCGATTTCACATTAAGCCCCATTTCATGCTTGTGTTCCCTCACTTCACTTTCTGTTTGAACCGATGGGTGCTGATGAAATCACGAACATTAAAAGCAACACAAGTTTTATCCCAATTTTCTTGCCAATTTGGTCACCTGCAAAGTCCCACCCACAAACCAGCTACCAATCAGGGAGTGCGAAGGCTAACGCATGTTTCCTCCAAGACATGTGAAGTCAGCCCACCATACATTTTCACTGCTCCTGCTGCATTACAAGGCTGTGTAACACAGTCAGAGGAAAGCGCTATCTACCCTCTTCTGCATACATGCGCTCACAGATGCTCACAGTTCACCACCGTATTGCTGTGATTGAGATGGGAGAGAGAGTCTGACCCTCCCATTCAGAGTGTAGGACTGTTTTTTTTTTCTCTTGGCTCGTGGCCACAGACTGCTGTGGCATTCGCACTCTCCAGACGAGGGGGCAAATGCTTTTCTGTGGTGCCAGGCGGGACCTCCAACACCAAAGTTTTTGTATTATCCCTTTAGCTTGCCTAATTTTTCTACTGTCTCACATTTTCATTAGTCAGAATTGGATTATATGACCTTATAGTGACACTGTTGCGACCGTCTGCTTCATGGACTGAAGCTGGATGAAAATGCTTTTCCTCTACTTACAGCAAACATATTAATCCAGACAGCACTGTCTCTAAACATCAGCGTCATCATTTACAGAGACCCAAAATACACAACACACACTCGGTGTCCAAAATGGAAAATTCCTCAAATTGTCCAAGAGAAGGAACCTGAGGAGTAAACGAAAATCTTACTCCTCAGACATGATGCATGTTGAATATCGTGATGTATCGAAAAAATAATAATCGGCACATGCCTAGTCTCCACCCACACATCGCTAGAACCTGTGAACTATAATACTTTTCAGTATGTGCACATGAACACACACACTCATCCAAACCTGACCAACAGAATTTCAAACTGACTTGATTCAAATCTAAAAGCCTTACCTGAGCACTCCAAATGACTGAAAAAGCACCAAAATCCAAACAAGCTTCTGCAGTTGTACAAACATTCTGCTCTATTTCTTGCTTGATGAACCGTTATGCTCCAAAATTGTAGGATCTTCCCACACACACACTCTTCTCCTCCCACACTGCCGGACTCACAAACCATATCAAGCTTTCTGAGAAGTGCCAGCAAGTTTCATACTGTGTGTGCTTGTGTGTGTGTAATCTGTGGGGGGAGAAGAGTCTGAACACACTCTCCCTCCTTTCTTTCTTTCCTCTCTCACTCGTCACGCTAGCCCGAGAAGAGACAGACGTACGTGTGTGTGTGCAGGCATCAGGGCGTGTGATGCGTTTAAAGACGTTTATCAGAATAAACAACCGTGACACGTACGCACCTGAGGGCTTCGGTCCCTTACCGTCATTGTCATTTCATTTCTCCCTTTCCTCTCTCCATCTCACCGACCTGTAGACTTCCAGTCCTCTGACTTTTTATGCAATTCAACATGGCAGGAATCAGATTGATCTTTTACAGCTGCACGTGTAAATGTAATCTAGTGTCAAACATTATGAATGTCTGCATTTCTTTCTTTCCGCGAAAATGTGCTTGAACAGGATTCATGGTGGTAGAAAAGACTGTGGTGAAGATATGCACCTGTATGTAGATTCCAACTCAAAAGCACATCTTACTGTTTGGATTGTGTGCTGAAAGTAACCTTGGAGAGAACTGAACACACACACACACAGAGTGAAAGGCCATGCAGCTGTCTGAGGCCCTGGAGGAAGATGTATATTTCATGGTGCCTGGGCTCTCACTGACCTGAGGATTATAAAAACCAGAGAGAGTCAGAGCGAGGAGACAAAAAATAGAGACAGACAGATAGAAAGACAGTGAGACTTTTTTTCTTCTTCAAAAGTTCATTTTCTTGCTGTAAACAGTGCATAGAATTGTATACACAGAAGAGCCAATCAGATTGCAACCATCAACCTGCAGGATGCTGAAGCTTGTGGCCAGAAAAGTGCACAAAACACAGACAGTCCATGATGCCAGGTCTGAAAGACTTCTGTTTGCCAACATTTCTGTACAAAAGAAGCTTGAAGTGCCAAGTCCTCCACATTTATCAGGAATTTTTAATGATAACGGATTGGTTGATGGTATGAAGATAGACAGCATGGTGTTCTCTAGTTTCTTGTGGCCAGAAGGTGGTGAGTTTAAATCCCATCAATAGT
This sequence comes from Neoarius graeffei, assembly GCF_027579695.1. NCBI lineage: Eukaryota > Metazoa > Chordata > Actinopteri > Siluriformes > Ariidae > Neoarius > Neoarius graeffei. The sequence goes on from NC_083596.1 coordinate 49,896,650, forward strand.
TGAGTCCTTGAGCAAAACCTTCACTCCTTATGTGAACCGACTCATACTTCACCTGCGAGTTATTTCTGATAAAAGCCTGTAATCTGTGAAACTGATTCGAGAACTTCATTAATCTTCCAACAAGCCATGTCACAGACACACAAAAACATTGAACAAGTTCAAAAATAATTTGTTTTAATCAAGTCTGAGAACAACAAACCATGTCGCATGGTTCGGCAGAATTGCCCCGATCAGAGCCACTGCAATAGCTCGAGTTTATCCAAGGAAATGAGTACGAGACGCTTTGGCCCCTACAGTAATTCCAATACTGTTCAACACACCCTTGCCCACGTGAAGAGGCATTTCTTTAATTTACCACCAAGTCAAGTCAGAGTTGTTTGTTGACCCCAGGGAGGCTGGAGGGATCTCGAGTCAACATCAGGATCAGAATTTACCCAGAATGCAAATCCAGAAAATGGTGGATGAAGCTGTTTGTAATACAAAACACTGAATCATAAACATCTGAATTGCTGTATAGCTACCGTATAGCTAGCATAAATATGCTAATCAGCCACGCTCAAACCTGTACATCACATATTTACTTTCAATTACAAATCATGAAGCAAATATGAAACATTGATTCAAATATATTGTTCTTTCTGCAAACGGGTTATGATTTAAAAAAAAAAAAAGAAAGAAATTGTGTTTTAAGTGACCACATCTGTAGAGTAGTTAACATAAAGGTGTGTTAAAGTAGTACTGGAATGGCAGTGCAGAGTGCCGGAGATCCTAACTGGGGTTTCACCATCTTCCAAAAAGAAAAAAAAAAAAAAAAGTTGAGGCTTGAGGAAAGAGAGGATGGAAACATTTTGCAAATATACAGCTACTGACCTCACTAAAAAAAACCATGTACACTGTGCCTGGATCAACGGCATGATTTCATCAGCAGAGGATGAACAGTACTGATCTGACCAGTCCATTAGCGAGCCGCTGCTAGAGGCAGAATCACAGGTCTGAGAGTTCACAGGCAAATTTGTGTGTGTGTGTGTGTGTGTGTGTGTGTGTGTGTGTGTGTGTGTGTGTAAAATTTTGTGCAGAGGTGTTTTCCCAGGCTTCACAATTACAGTGTGTGTATTTAGTCTTTTAGTCGTCATGAATATTGAACAGCTTGGCCACTTCATTCAGATCCGCATGCTCTTCTCCATCTTTAATGATCTAGAAACAAACATGTCAGACGTTAACAAAGAGCAGAACAAAAAAAAAAAAAAGAGTTTGAGTGTGTAAACAGATGATAAAGGAGTTGTTTGGAGTGAACAAAAAGTATGAAGCGAGACAGACAGAGAGAGAGAGAGAAAGGACGAGCAGGTGTGGGAGTGAGCCAGTGAGTGAATCAGTGAGTCTATGAAGAAGTGAGTGAGTCAATCATTAAGTGAGCAAGCGAGTCTACCTTCCTGGCGATGGGCATCCTGTTAAAGACGTTCCACAGCACAATGCCGACCACCACTTTGTCCCTCAGATAAAAGATCACTCCTTTCCCATAATTCTCCTGCTGTGTGGGCAGGACAGGAGCTGCTGTCACTATGGAAAGAGCGCTGGCAACCGCCTCCGTCTCACTCTCTGACCTGATTCCTGTACCTGAACACACACACACACACAAAACTTATCCACTGGAACAAAGTACTATAAACCAAAATGGCTAAAACTGTGTGTGTTAGATGAATTAGCATGCTTGACTGTACGAGTGTGTGTACCTGACTGCTCAGTTGCTGCTTTGGGTGTGTCCTTGCCAGTAGCTTTTGCAAACACTCCTACAGTTGGGAGACTGCTGTCTACAATACCGATGGCTTCATATCCTACATCAGGGCCCAGGTCACTCCTAACACACACACACACACACACACACACACACACAGCGCTGTTTATTATCAAAAAATAAAACAGTGAATGAGGACAGATGTGTGTGCATGTATGTGTGTGTGCATGTACCAGAACATGGACTGGTGCCAGTAAGGCTTTCTGGCTCCGGTCATGTTTTCTCCGGCGAGTCTACCGCTCACCACTGCGTGATCATGATGCTCCACCCTCCTCCGACCCAGCTTGAGGTCATAGAAACATGCAGCATCACCTGCCTGTACACACACAAAGACTGTAAAGTGTTCATAATAATACAGTGTGTGTTACTGATTCCTGGAGCATTATGAAGTTGAAGAATAGAAAATGCTGCACTAGAGGGCAGATGTAGACAGCTGTGAGAGGAAGAAGTCGGTTACACACACCACCCAGATGTTGGAGCGCGCCTGCAGCTCAGCGTTCACCCGATAGCCTCCGAAGTCCGAGTCGATCTCTAGGCCGGCCGATTTCGCCAGATCAATGCTGGGCTCCAACCCCACGGCTGCCACGATGTGATCTGTCTTCACCTACAGCACCCGTGCACACAGAAATTCAGCAGTGCATCGAGTAACTCAACACCCTGCTATAAACCACTCACAGCTCACTCACCAGTCGCCCGTCTTTCAGTTTTATCTCCACTTTTTCGTCCTTGTAGGACACGTTCTTAACAACAGCCTCCGTCAGGACCTGGACACCCTCTGTCAGAGGTCAAAGTTCAGGAGAGTCACAATTGTACCACTTCATCGCAAAAGTCATACGATAGTCAACTTAACAAGAAAGATATGTTTATCTTATATAGTTATATCGTGTGTACACACACACACACACACACACACACACACGAGTTCAAACCTCAGAGTTCTCCACACATTCCTGAACGTTGATTGTTATTAGATCATTTTAAATTATCTGAGTCAGTTGAACTGCTGATCATTGGGCGTGCTACCATTTCAGCACTCGGTCCATGCTTACTTGTAACATGTTGGAGTTTGCTGGTTCCTGAAAATGAGGAACTACTGAGACGAAGCCTGTTGCAATGAACACCTCAGATTGAATGCTATAGGTAAACGCTACAGAACTAAATCTAACCAGCCGTTTAAAAAAAGTCAGTCACTAAGTGCTTACTAACACGAGTTTTATAGGAAACGTGGCCTGGTGAGGTCAAGCAGTGAGATGTATGCTTTTTTTTTTTTGGCAGTTCATGGTTCCTGTACTTGCATGGTGGAACAGGAACTCATCCAGGAACCGTTCAGTTATTGTTCCGGGAAAAAAAAAAAAAAAGTTCACAACTTTTTTTTTTTTTTAAAAGTGATCTGGATCATAAACTTAATTCATCCAGTAAAGGAAAGTTGATATGTTCCAGAGCAGAGCCTAGAAAATGTTAGAGACTTTTATTACTCTTCCATTCTTGCTCACCTCTTTTCACTTTGTCTGTGGTCCAGTTGCTCAGGTACTTGGGCAGAACTTTTCCCATGTTCCCTTTCTCCGGGAACAGCTGGATCACCTCCAGGCCTAGATCATGAGCTACAAAAAGAGAGAGAGAGGGAGGAGGGGGATGGTGTCAGGAGGTGGAATTGAAAAAGCACACACCATACCATCACAAGATCTCAGAGTGAGTTCGAGCCGGTTCTAATTGTGCTCAGCACGAAAGGATTTGGGGAATCGGTGTCAGATTGTGCGAACCTCACAGCAACATGATGTGAATTAGACATACGAAAAAATAAATCCGACTAAATTTAACTGCTGGATTAATGATCCTATGGAAATTCGGTACTATTTAAATTTTTTTTTTTTTAATTTTTAATTTTATAAATTAATTATTTATACTATTTTGAATTCTCTCTATTTGGTTATTATTGGACATTTGTCGATATTGTTTCATATTTATCTATTTACTGTTGATCTACTGTTCTAAATGCATACATTTTTGATGTGTTTAATTATTAGATATTTATCTATAATGTTAATTTATATTTGTCTGGTTATTTTATTATTTATGCTCTTCATGTATCCAGTATTTGTCCACTGTATGATATTTTTCTGTTTATTAGCTGATATTTATGCATCTGTTATTAACTGGATGCTACAGCAGTGGCTCTGTTCAGGCAAAATATTATTTTTGTTTTATATATAAAGATATGGCTTTAATAAATAAATAAATAAGCCAGCCAGCTTAGACGCTTCCTGGGATGTGAGCAAAACAGTCTGACTCCCCCCCGGGTCAATGCTGCGAGTGCACTGACCCGTTTCCCCGCCGTGTGACTGATGGCTCTGTGACGCTGTGTGGACTCACATCTCCTGCCCAAGGCGCATGCCAGCTCGCTGCCCAGGAATCCTCCCCCGATGATGGTGATGGACTTCAGCTCTCTGGAAACTTTCTCCAGCGCTTTGAAATCCTCAACCTGTGCAGAAGAGAGAGAAGGAAAAATGAAGAGCAGAGTTACTGTGATGGGGCGTTATACAACGGCGCGATGGGAAGCCATTGTGGTGGTGGTGATAATAACCAGAGTACGAAAATAATAAAAGGAGAACGTGATGTAAATATCAGTTTTCGTCACGTCAATCACTCTAACGGTTCATAATTATTCAAGAGAAACTTTGTGTTGGTGTGATACACACCTTCCTGAAAAGCGTCGTCCTGTTCTTCACCTCCTCGCTGGCTCGCTCAATTACCTGCAGGTTCCTGGGAATTCCACCTGTCTCACACACACACACACACGTACGTTAACATCCACAACAAAGTGTGTCCCTCCGTACATGTGTGCGCATGCATTTCTTTTTACCTGTAGCAATCAGACACTTGTCATAGGAGATCTCAGCACCGTCACTCAGTTTAACTTTATCCTCCCTGACGTCCATCTGCACCACCTGGAGAACACACACACACAGCGCTTCAAACACACACACGCTTTTGGAGAGCTCTTTAGATAAAAGTGTGTGAAATGGTAGATCTCTCACCCTCTTGCCTGTCAGTACAGCCACGCCCCCATTTTCCACCATTTGCAGCTCACTGGGGCTCACGTAGAAAGAAGGAGGTTGGAAATAAATGCTGCAAATCACGCACGCACGCACGCACACACACACACACACACACACACACACACACACACACAGAGGTTAATACAAAAGTATGAGACTCTATTTGAAGAATTTGAACTGCATCGCATCACAATTAATAAAATAATACATTCAAGATACTTAAAATCTCAGATCTTCTGGTTAATCATGCACACACACACCTCCTCTCTTTGCCGTTCCACTGTTTGAAGCGGAGTGTTTCTGTGACAGCGGGGTCATCAGAGAACCACAGCTCTTTGGACAGAGGAGGCCTCATGTACGGCAGGTCGGCTTCTTCAGTCACGATCAAAACCTGCACGTAAAACAGGACACGGTGTGTGAAAGTGTTGGAGCAACTCATTTCTGCGAGCACTGAGCACCAAGATGCGCTTTTCCCTTTCCTTTGCTCACAAATGAAGACGCTGGGGGTGGGGATTAGACATCTTTTCTGTTGATTGGTCACTCCTAACTGTTTCTTCTGGACACAGACCATGTTCTCATTCAAAACAAAATTCTCAAAATGGCAGAGACGAAACTGGTTAAAGTATCCGTCGCTCAAACACGAAATTAGCTTACAGTGATCGTAATCTTATTCAAAGGTAAATAAAACTCAACTATTCAAGAAAACTTATTAACAGGTGTAGTGAAATGTCAAACGGCTTGGGATGGTTCGTTATGTTCCGTTGGTGTAACATACCACCATTTTAAATTCATTTCAATGGAAAACCATCACAAAACATTTTAATTCTGTGTCGAGGAGTTCTCCACAGGGGGGCATTTACATTCGTCAGCTAACTTTTCTGAGTAAAATTGAAGAAATACGGGGTGAAACCACAAAATGAGTCCAGCATCACCAAAGTTCACTCTGAGAGATTACAGCGATTTGAAACAAAAGTGCGAATTGTGCCGTAAATCCATTCCTTAGTCTATAAACGTATCCATCACCAAAATATTATACTGTAAAACAACTTATAAATATATATGACTGTAATAAAATAAATGTTTACTATACATTAATTTCAATTTACACAAAGTTTACAGATGATTTTCTTCAAATTTGATGTTTTGTACGGTAAATATGCGGATACCTGCGACATTTTCGATCATTTCTCTCGATTGCCTGCACCAAATTTAACAAATCACCCCTTAATTTAAAGAGAATTAATCATAGATTTAGAATATCCAATACAACATTTTCATTTTTTTGACCAGCTGGAATCATTTTGCAGTGAAACACAATGGTGTCTGTGTTTATTCATATTATCCACAAAAAAAAAGCCAAAAAAAAAAAAACAAAAACATACAACATTATCTTACATACGTTAGCTACGGACTTCATTCAGCTGTCGGAGCATCGCCTATTAAAATAAATATATTAAAAGAAATACTTATTTCATCTCCACCATGTTGGGAATTTTTCTTTGAAGAATTGAGTACAAGGTTTGCTTTTCCACAAGAAAGGGAGTTGGGTGATCCTGAACACCCCCACCCTCAAAATTATTTGCTCTCTAGCTAGTTGTTAATAATGATATAAATTTGTTTACAAGTTAGTTAACGAGCTGTAAGTTATGTCTCTAGATCATATTGAGCTCCTGACATGTCTAAAGGCTGGATATACGAGCAAAACAAGAGCAGAACCAGAACAGAACTTTGTTGAATGCCAGATTTCCATTCTATTAATACCAAAACTTCAATTATATACAACCCCGATTCCAAAAAAGTTGGGACAAAGAACAAATTGTAAATAAAAACGGAATGCAATAATTTACAAATCTCAAAAACTGATATTGTATTCACAATAGAACACAGACAACATATCAAATGTCGAAAGTGAGACATTTTGAAATTTCATGCCAAATATTGGCTCATTTGAAATTTCATGACAGCAACACATCTCAAAAAAGTTGGGACAGGGGCAATAAGAGGCTGGAAAAGTTAAAGGTACAAAAAAGGAACAGCTGGAGGACCAAATTGCAACTCATTAGGTCAATTGGCAATAGGTCATTAACATGACTGGGTATAAAAAGAGCATCTTGGAGTGGCAGCGGCTCTCAGAAGTAAAGATGTGAAGAGGATCACCAATCCCCCTAATTCTGCGCCGACAAATAGTGGAGCAATATCAGAAAGGAGTTCGACAGTGTAAAATTGCAAAGAGTTTGAACATATCATCTACAGTGCATAATATCATCAAAAGATTCAGAGAATTTGGAAGAATCTCTGTGCGTAAGGGTCAAGGCCGGAAAACCATACTGGGTGCCTGTGATCTTCGGGCCCTTAGACGGCACTGCATCACATACAGGCATGCTTCTGTATTGGAAATCACAAAATGGGCTCAGGAATATTTCCAGAGAACATTATCTATGAACACAATTCACCGTGCCATCCGCCGTTGCCAGCTAAAACGCTATAGTTCAAAGAAGAAGCCGTATCTAAACACGATCCAGAAGCGCAGTCGTCTTCTCTGGGCCAAGGCTCATTTAAAATGGACTGTGGCAAAGTGGAAAACTGTTCTGTGGTCAGACGAATCAAAATTTGAAGTTCTTTATGGAAATCAGGGACGCCGTGTCATTCGGACTAAAGAGGAGAAGGACGACCCAAGTTGTTATCAGCGCTCAGTTCAGAAGCCTGCATCTCTGATGGTACGGGGTTGCATTAGTGCGTGTGGCATGGGCAGCTTACACATCTGGAAAGACACCATCAATGCTGAAAGGTATATCCAGGTTCTAGAGCAACATATGTTCCCATCCAGACGACGTCTCTTTCAGGGAAGACCTTGCATTTTCCAACATGACAATGCCAAACCACATACTGCATCAATTACAGCATCATGGCTGCGTAGAAGAAGGGTCCGGGTACTGAACTGGCCAGCCTGCAGTCCAGATCTTTCACCCATAGAAAACATTTGGCGCATCATAAAACGGAAGATACGACAAAAAAGACCTAAGACAGTTGAGCAACTAGAATCCTACATTAGACAAGAATGGGTTAACATTCCTATCCCTAAACTTGAGCAACTTGTCTCCTCAGTCCCCAGACGTTTACAGACTGTTGTAAAGAGAAAAGGGGATGTCTCACAGTGGTAAACATGGCCTTGTCCCAACTTTTTTGAGATGTGCTGTTGTCATGAAATTTAAAATCACCTAATTTTTCTCTTTAAATGATACATTTTCTCAGTTTAAACATTTGATATGTCATCTATGTTCTATTCTGAATCAAATATGGAATTTTGAAACTTCCACATCATTGCATTCCGTTTTTATTTACAATTTGTACTTTGTCCCAACTTTTTTGGAATCGGGGTTGTATTAAAGTAAAAATATTTGTAAGTCATAGAGATGGTGTTACTCACCCGAGCACCAGGGTCACGGGCACGAATGGACCTCGCTGCTGCAAACGACGCCGTTCCTCCACCAATCAGGAGGTAAGGGACGTGTGCAGGGACCTCAGGGAGGGCGGCTTCAGGTTCTAAAACGAAGACAAACAAGTTCACTAGCCAGAAACAGTGATATCACTGTCCATCAAGAACAGCATCTCTTCAACATGAGGCTATATGGGGGGATTTGAGGAGAACAGGAAAGGTTAGTCTCATGTGTGAGTTTTTAGCGTTAACAGTTAGCATTACAATTATCACACATTTTAACCTAGCGTACCAGATGTAACCTCGAAGAATTAGCCTTAGCACTACAACAGTCACACATCTGCAAAAAAATAAATAAATAAACAAACAAAAAACAGTGAACATGAAGGATGGGTTTGGGTAAACATCATCAGACAACAAACGCCCACTATGAAAACAACCCCTAAAATTGGTATTCCAAAAAAAAAAAGTGGTAACGTGTTAAAAAAAAAAAAGTTTGGTTCCCATCCAGTTAAAACTGGACTCTTACCACTTTGGGTTACTGGTGGAGTCTCGGGTACTTTCTGACTTTCTGCCACCACTTCAGGCACAGGCTCTGTTGGTTTTTACCCAACGTAAAAGCAGAGGAAAAATTAACTACAGTTCCACAAGTGAAAAAAAGCCAACAAACGATCAATGTCCTTCATTTGCGTTAACATAAATACATCGCCGGGTCTCCATACAGAAGTATCAGGCTTACCACTATCAACAGCAGGAGCTGAAGGTTCTTCGGCAGATTTTTCTTCAGTAACACGGGCTTCGGCTCCAGAAGCTTCAAGAGTTGCTTCTTCCCCGGTTGGTTCCATTATGGACGATTCAGAAACAATGGCTTCTGGGACAGCTTCTGTTACAAAAGGTTCTGAAGTAGGATCTTCTGGAACAGATTCAATTGGTTCTGTTATAGTTGGCTCAACCACAAGGGCTCCTGGGTCAGCCTCAGTTGCCATTGGTTCTTCGGAAGGTTCATCCTCAGCCATGGTTTCTAATACCACAAAGGAGCACATACACAAGAATAACCAACTGGTTTGGAAAGCAGATTCCTTCTGGTTTGAGAGATGCCTCAGGATTCAGATTGTTGCCTTGATGAGCATTTCTTTTTCCTTTATGGCATGTTGTACTCTAACGTATCTCTGCGAGCCAAGGTATCAAAGACAATCAAGACAAAAAAAAAAAGAAAAGAATGTGGCAATTGACGCATCTTCTCTTCTTCTTACCACTTCCAGAAGGTGCAGGTTCTTCTGGAGCTTTCAAGTGTGCTGGTTCTATCATCTAGTAGCATCACCAAAAAGTCCAGCAAGAGGAATGTAAACAAACTCACAATAAACTCCTTCCAGAGGATTGGAAACTTTCATTTCAGTATCCGTGGAGGAAACGATATAAATGGCCTGAAGACCAATCCAATGGCTTACTGTGCTTAAAACAAGCCAAAAAGCTTGTGGGAAAAGAGCAAACAAATTAAACCAATCAAGTCCCAAGAAACCAAATACACAAACTTGAGACAACATTGGGGTTAGTTTGAGATGGAGGAAAGACAGGTTTGTTATTAACAACAAACTTTCAGAAGGAAAGGGTTTGATGGTGTGACATGAGTGAAAATATCACAGAACATCACCTCAGACCAATCTCTGCCATGTTTCATGTTGACCAATCATGTTTCTGTAATCATGTAGCTCAACCATCGAATGCACTGTGCATCGAAAAGTTGGCAGTTGGATGAGGGACGTCAGTGGAGATGGACAGGACAAATGCTCATAATTAAAACGTTCCAGAAATGGTGAGTGACATCGTGCGAAGATTTAGCATGCAGCTACAAACAGCAGGAAAACAGAAAAGTGCTCACTACATGCAACATGGACTGTTCCCTTAATGCGTGGTGCAACGTGAACAGAGAAAAGGTTCTACCAGCGTTAAATTCGGAACAGAGTGCTTCATGAGGTCCAAGAAGGTACGCAAGTTCAGGGACAGGCTAATTCTCAAACCTCTAGCGAGTCAAGAAATGCTAAGCGTCTCTGAGACGCAGCCACTGTGTATTGTGCGTCTACAGAACCTGATGGAGCGTCTTCTGCAGTGTCAGTAGGCGACGCTAGCTCTGGACCACCGGTAACAGGATACTTGACGTATCTCCAGCACCCTGATCACTTCATTCTTAACGATGAAACATTACACTCATCATCAACACAATCAATTACAGGAGAAATGGGACAAACTTTGTCGAACCCCCCAGGAAACAATTCCTACCTTTAGGACTTCCAGAAGGAAAGTTTACACACCCCTTTCAAGGGTTAGAGGTTTCACAGTCTCGCTCAAAGCTAATCAACGTCCAGAACAAAAAAGTTTACAAACCCCTTTCAAGGGTCTTGATCAAAGCCAATCAAATTCCAGAACAAAAGTTTAAACACCCCTTTCAAGGGTTAGGGGTTTCAGGGTCTCAGTCAAAACTAATCAACTTCCAGAACAGAAGTTTACAGACCCCTTTCACAGGTTGTGTAAGTGTTTGTATTTCTTTTACAGGATGGCTGTTAGATTGTGTCTAAATACGTTTTTGAGCTCAACTAATTGGATAGTATTGTTCAGGTTGCAGGGAGTGACGGTGTCACGGTTTCATCTATTTGTGTTTTCATTACTACATGGCTAGGTGTAATGAAATAACCTCCTGCCTGCATTCTTCCCATTCTGACATCCCACAACAATCTGACCATTTTATTCGAACTGTATTTGAAACAAAATCCATCCTCACAAAACCCACTACAGCATATTAGCATGCTAGACAGATGCCAACCTGCTAATGCCCAAGAAGCAGATAAAATGTAATGTTTACACACAGCAGTCAGTGAAAAAGCAGAGATAGGACAAAATGTTTCTAATAATCTGCCCTTCCCATCAGTAATTTACTGCTTAAGGCATGAAGTGTACTCCCACGGTGAGATCTGCAAAACAACAGGACTGGTCTGTAGTTACGACACGCTGGACGAATGTATTAAATAAATATCAATCTATTTGGAACCCCAGGATGTCAGATTTGTTATTAGGTGATCATACTGAAACATACCTCATATCTAGAGTTGTAAAACCATATACTTTTTTTTAATAACAAGGAGGTTATATTGATCTGAGTTTCTTCAATAATACAAAACATTACAAGTTTGAGTAGTTTGGAAATCCTAACTTACTGAGCTCAAGAAATGTTACAGAGAAAGTCATAAGGGCAATGGGTTTGTTTTGTGTGTGTGTGTGTGTGTGTGTGTGTGTGTGTGTGTGTGTGTGTGGTGTATGCGTTCAGGCATGAAAGAATATTCACATAGTGGGGATATAAATAACTCACCTTTTTTTGGTTCTGTCACCGCTTCTGCTGCAGGAAAAAGAAGAAAAATAATATACAGTGGAATTAACTTGCAGCCGTTGAATTATGAGAGTGTATGTGTGTGCGCGCGCGTCATTTTTATTGTTTTATTCCCCCCCCAATGTAAAAGCCTGTTTTAGCATATTAAAGCTTTGTGAAATATTATTGTTTATATATCTGTATAATGTCTCATTCTGATTGGCTGCTGATAAATTTAATGTGTAAAACAAAAAACGTAAAATAAAATCAGAAATTTTTTGAGAATCCATCACAGATCAAATAAACTCTGGAGCTGCACACCTACTATAAATGCACTCGTAAATCTGCAGGTTATAATTCGGCTAACTCAGAAACATTATGTTTTCACTAATGGACCAGTAAACGCACACAAAACACACACGCACATGCTCCAGACACTACACACAAGACAAGCATTTCTTCCGTGACCTACCCATGCCCTCTGGTTCGGTCGTTACGGCAGGGGCGGGACGTCCTGACGTTTTCTTCGACCTGTCCTTGATTTCTGTGATTCGCTCGTCGTATCTCATGCTGTCTCCCATGATGGTGCGGTAAGCCTTTGACAATAAAATCACAATGCAAATATGCATTTAGAACCTTATTAATAAATAAATAAATAAATAAATAAATAAATAGCCTGGCAAACGCCAAAGTGAGAAATGGCAGATTTCATGAAAAGTGCCAGGCTCTATGAATATGCATTAATACGCAAATTAGACCCATGATCTCTGGCTAATTAGCTCGACAGCGATTAAACTCGCTCACATTTGTCTAACAGCAGCCAAGTCGATAAAGTTACCATGACAACCATGAGCTAATATGCCCGAGTAACACTGTTAAAGTCCATCTGCTAATCTCAGACGTGGTGGGTCCAAAGACATGATGCTTATTTAGTGGTATTGCACTAACTGCATTTAGACATAGCCCCGCCCCCAAATCAGTCTGATCAGTTTAACTCCACTGTTGAGAAATTTTACATTGAAAATAAACAGCCAGCCTGATGTTCAAACACCACATTTCTGGGCGAAAGAATAAAACGACTGGGCGTGACACTCACATAGACTCCACCTCCCAGACATGCCGCTCCCACCAGCACAAAGTACACGGCGTTGTCCCCGCCTCCTCCCAGTGGACCGGATGACATGTGGGTCTGTGGTGCGAATGCCGGCCTCCTGTCATGCCTCAGCACTGCAGAAACAAACACCACGACAATTTAAAGCTGGAGGACTCTCACACTGCAGCTCCACAAGCCAGTCAACTCTTCTCAAAGTGAGTCATTTCATTTGACTCGACTTTTTTGGCTCCCAAAATCATTTGATTCATTGCCATTTTGTACCAAGCTTGTGATATTTTCACCAGTAAGAAGTTTTTCTGAGTTTGTGCGTGTGCATGCGTGTTCGCACGAGACGGACATCAGGTAACAAGGACAGGCTGCTTCCCAGCAATGACACGGACCTTGATAAGACCACAATAATGAGTTCATATGTGCAGGACAAAGTGGAGAACATTATTTTAAAACCTTAAAGCCTTTAAAACCTCATCATCTTTAAAAAGTCTACAGAACCCAAATATTTTAACACATCTTTAGAACCTCAATGCATATACGACATTCTAGAACATTAGTGCAATTAGAACCTAACTGTCTTTAAAATATTTTAGAACCTGAATGTCTTTAGTGAGACCTTAGTCCTGCTCGAGAGCCTTAGTGTCTTTATACCATTTTAGAAACTTTGTGTCTTTAGCGAGACCCTAATATTGCTCTAGTACTTTTGTGTCTACTGAGATCCATTAAACCTTAATGTCTTTAAAACCAGTTTAGAACCTTTCTCTAGAGAAACCCAATTACTACTCTCGAACCTGTCTTAACATTTAGAACATTAGTGTCTCAAGAGAAACCCAAGCAGTACTCAAGAGCCTTAGTGTCTCCAGAGAAACTCTAGTATGACTCTAGAACCTCACTGTTTCCAGAACATTAGTGTCTCTAGAGAAACCCAAGTAAGACTCTCAAACCTTACTGTCTACAGAACATTTAGAACATTAGTGCCTCTAGAGAAACCCCAAGTACTATTCTAGAGCCTAAGTGTCTCCAGAGAAACCCTAGTACTACTCTAGAACCTTACTGTCTACAGAACATTAGTGCCTCTAGAGAAACCCCAAGTACTATTCTAGAGCGTTAGTGTCTCCAGAGAAACCCTAGTACTACTCTAGAACCTTACTGTCTCCAGAACATTAGTGTCTTGAGAGAAACCCAAGTACTGCTCTAGAACCTTACTGTCTTAAGATCAGTGGCATCTCTAGAGAAACCTTAGTACTTACTACTCTACAACCTTACGGTCTCCAGAACATCAGAGAAACCCAAGTATGACTCTCGAACCTTACTGTCTACAGAATTTTAGTGTCTTCAGAGAAACCCTAGTATGACTCTAGAACCTTTCTGTTTCCAGAATATTAGTGTCGCGAGAGAAACCCAAGTACTGCTCTAGAACCTTACTGTCTTAAGATCAGTGGCGTCTCTAGAGAAACCTTAGTACTACTCTACAACCTTACTGTCTCCAGAACATCAGAGAAACCCAAGTACAACTCTCGAACCTTACTGTCTACAGAACTTTAGTGTCTCCAGATAAACCCTAGTACTACTCTAGAACCTTCCTGTTTCCAGAATATTAGTGTCACGAGAAAAACCCAAGTACTGCTCTAGAACCTTAGTGTCTTAAGATCAGTGGTGTCTCTACAGAAGCCCAAGTACTACTCTCGAACCTTACTGTCTCCAGAACATTAGCATCTGTAAAGAAACCCAAGTACTGCTCTAGAACCGTACTGCCTCCAGAACATTAGTGTCTCTAGTAAAACCCTAGCACTGCTCTAGAGCCTTAGTGTCTCCAGAGAAACCCAAGTACAACTCTCGAACCGGACTGTCTACAGAACTTTAGTGTCTCCAGAGAAACCCTAATATGACTCTAGAACCTTCCTGTTCCCTGAACATTAGTGTCGTGAGAGAAACCCAAGTACTGCTCTAGAACCTTAGTGTCTTAAGATCAGTGGTGTCTCTACAGAAGCCCAAGTACTACTCTCAAACCTTACTGTCTCCAGAACATTAGCATCTGTAGAGAAACCTGCTCTAGAACATTAGTGTCTCTAGTAAAACCCGAGCACTGCTCTAGAGCCTTAGTGTCTTCAGAGAAACCCTAATATGACTCTAGAACCTTCCTGTTTCCAGAACATTAGTGTCTTGAGAGAAACCCAAGTACTGCTCTAGAACCTTACTGTCTCTGGGATGCCTTAAACCTGAATGTCCTTAGCTGTTCTTTCGAACCTGTTTCAATGCTTAGTGCCTGCACAACACTTTTGTGGGTTCTAGAACCTTTAGTCCACTCGCTGTCCCTGAGCTTCTTATCAGCACAAACTTGTTTGAGGTCGTTAATGAACTGACCGCGGCTGTAGCCCGCAGTTAGCCCGTTCTACAGGAGATGAGGTGCTCCTGGGTTCTGCTGTTAGCAGTTTAGCCGCAGATGCTAATGAATGAAGTGCGGCTCTGAAGTTAAACTGACAGCTCAGTTAGCTGGCTAACACACATCCACCGACACTCACGCGCTCTCTTCCCGGTTTGCCGACACAGCGTTGAGGAGGCTCGCGCCACCGGGGCCAGTTTATTCCACACCGCTCTGCACCGGAACATCGCAGCTCGAGTTTATTTACAGCGCACTAACTACAGATCACAAACTCCTCGCGCGCCGCCACCAGGTCCTCACAAGGCCGGTGTGACGTGTTAACGTGAGGGATCACCGTCACCATCCTGCACCCATAGGACCCCGTTTTGTCGTCGCCTTTAAGTTTGCCTGATTAAAAATCAAAACCGTTAACGAGCAAATAACCACGGATTACATTGCTAATGTAGACGTAGCTACACTTATATTGATTTTTTTTCCACCAATACTTCATACTAGCTCTATATACTTTTTCTCTCTTGCAATAAATTGATTGAATGTGCAAGCGAATGGACGATTTTCCCGAATGTGGTTAAAAATGTTTGCTCCTGGACACTAACTCTTAAAGTACATTAATTTTACACGACAGATGTTTAAATCAAAATAAATTAAATGAATATCCGATAACTTTTTTTTAACCAGGCATGTATACGCCATCCTAAATTATCAGTCTTTCCTCCCGGAGAGTTTGACAGGCGGCTCAGAGCTGTCCAATGAGAGTCAGCCAGTCTCTGATTCCTCCAATGAGATTGAGACAGGAAGCGAGGGGGTGCAGGATGGTTGAAGGTTTCAGAAGACTCGACAACACCAAAGATGTTCTTTAGGTCATTGGAAATTTGTGTGCAGAAACTTCCGGGTTCTGATCCCAGCCCGCCTTCCGTTGGCTCTCATTTGCTGTTGTTCTTGCGCACCGTTCACCCATTGGCTGATTTCATGTTCGATAATAAAATTCCGTTTGTCATTGGTGGACTGATAGTTTATAGAACTTTTTTTTTTTCCATGTATGCTAAAGGTCAAGTCGATGGATAATCTGGAATTGGTTATTTTTTAAATGGAGGCTGCATGTAGGTTATTTGCATTTATAGTATTAACTGCTGCGAGTAGAGAAAAGGGGAAAAAAGGCATTTTTTAAATGGAAATTTCATAAAATCATTATTTACTATTTAAAAATTCTGATGTATTATTTCAAATTTCTAACATCTTATATCACAATTCTAGTTTACGAACTCAAAATTTTTACTCATTGACTCATCTGTCTGTCTTATGAGTCTGTTTTCTTTATGTCTTGTTTCTCTTTCTTTCATGAACTTTTTTGTTTGTTTGTTTGTTTGTTTGTTGCAGCATATTATGTTTTTAACTCGTTGTAGACCTCTTTGTATTTTACAAAATTATATGAAAATACTCATTAGTATATGGTGTCTGTGTTAACTGTCATTTATAAATAATCACATTCAGAATTAATGGTGGTGATGGGGCGTAATTTTGGGTAGGGACGCTAGGGACGTGTCCCTACCAATATTCAGCTGCTACTGTGTAATCACGATCAATAAAACCGATGTCCTAACCTGAGCAATGATTATATGGCACACAAAGGGTTAAATGTATGACACTGCTAATAATCCCCCCTCTAACGTAGATATACATTCTCTGATTAGCTACCTGTTTCTCGCTAACTTACATGGTTGGCTATCCCAGCTGTCACTCCATCTGCTGTAAAAGCAGCACACTTCCCACAGCAGCCGTGACCTGGCCCGCCGACAGGGGGGGGACAAACGGGTATGTTGTCCCGGGCCCAGGAATGGGGAGGGCCCAGAACTGGGGTCTCATGAAGTTGCGATTATTTTTATTTCATTTCAAAATGTGTTGATTTGGGGGAGAAATGTGCTATGCAGGGCTGTGAAATTTCTGCGGATTCGTGGAATTCCGCGGATTCTGTCGCGAAAAATATAATCTTCACAAAATGTCTATTTTTGCATTAAAAATCATGGGGGGGGGGGGGGGTGTCTAGTCGGTTTTAATCGCCTTGCACGAGACCGGCGGCTCAATACAGCCGGACTCGCGGAGTTTTATGCCAGCTGAGCGTGGAACACGTCTTGACTGCGACTCAGCAGTGTTGCCAGATTGGGCGGTTTCCCGCCCAGTTGGGCGGTTTCAAGTGCATTTTGGTGGGTTTTGAACATATTTTGGGCTGGAAAACATCAGCAGTATCTGGCAACACTGCTCAGGAGTGCATGACAGAGCTAAAAATAGCTATTGCGTGACCTGGCACCGCGTACGTGAATTTTGTACTTACAGGGTGTAAGATCAGACATAGTTAAGATGCCATCAAAAAGGAAAGCTAAAGAGGTGTTTGAGAGAGATGCAAAGAGGGCTAGAAAAGAACACACAGACAGACTGAAGGAAAAGATGAAAAAGAACAAGTTTGCAAAACTGAAAGAGATGGTGTTAAAGAAAAGAAAATGAAAAGACTTTCATTAGATGCTGTTTGACAGACTATGAACATTTTGTAAATAGCTTTAATAGAGGAATGCAAATACTATAGAACTAATAACTAATAGCCTTACTGAAAGATGAATTGAAAGAAATAGCTGGGAGTGATGCAAAGAGGAATAGAAGGAGCCAGAAGTAAAAGAAAAGATGTAAATAATATATTAGATAAGAAACATTAGGTTTTTTAAAACTTTTGCTCTGTAGACAAGAGACGTTGTGACAGATTCTTGGAAAAAGCCAGGACATAATACAAGAATTAAGTGTAATTTGGAAGACAACAGGTATCTCTCACTTAAATATTGAGCATGATTTTTCACAGTCATTTTGAAAGGCCCATCAAAGTTTTCTTTTATTAACATTTCTTTAAATTGTTATTTACACATTTTTTTTACTTTTATTTTAATTAAGAGATAAAATACATAGGCACTTATTAGATATTTTAAGGTATTTTACATGGATCTTTCATTTTAAAAGAGAAAACTGTTGATAGGTATTTTATCTGGCAAAATGAAGACCAAGACTCGTCAAATATTTACTTGTTGAGATCAGTTTTTTACTTGCAGGAAATGCTCAGAATACACCATAACACCTAAAATGGCTTGGTGTCTGGGGCCCTGCGGGCCCCAGACTCCCCCTTTTCCTCGGATTTCTTATTTACAATTTCACAGCCCTGGCTATATTTGCATTCAATAAATGATTTCTAGATCTTTTGCCTTTATTATCTTTTAAAAAGGCGTCAAGAACCCCCTACCACCCCTAATGCAAAAATGGTTTTGTCTGACTCTTTGATTAAGGGGGAAAAAACGACATAGTTCGATCATAGCGCTTCGACAATTGGCGTGCGTGCCATTTGCCAACATGCACAAGTCAGGAGCCCAGAAAAGAGAAAAAGAGAGGAAGAAACCAAGAGACTCAGGGGCTCACTGCATAAATATTTTTAAAAAGATTCGGATGATGCAGCAGGTACTAGCAAAGGCAGTGGGGCAGCTGAGCCAGGTAAGAACAGCCAACTTTTTCCAGCCCCGTAAAGTAACCCCAACCAAGGCACGCACGGCATGCAATTCATGTTACAAACGAGGGGAGAGCAAGTCACACTGAACACCATATCAAACGCACAGGGCATTGAACCATTTCATAACCACAACGGCTTAATAACATTGTGTTTCATATATCTGATTGAAGCTAAAATGAAATGGTTGTTGACCGGTTGAACGTTTTTAAATACCTGTCATTTAACCCTTTGGTGACTGACCCCTTGAAAATGGTTCCTCCAGGAACGATGACGTTTCAGTTGTCAAGACAACGGAAAAACTAAAATACAAAAACAGAAAGATACGTCACAATGCTCTTGTGCACAAAACAAAATGCTCTTGTATTTGTATTTTAGTTTTTCCGTTGTCTTGACAACTGAAATGTCATGGTTCCTGGAGGAACCATTTTCAAGGGGTCAGTCACCAAAGGGTTTTAAGGGTTGGAGTGAGTAGAGACTGGGATAAGAGAGGTGGGTGTGTGTGTGGGTTGGCCCGGGGGGGCCCATTCAGAGCATTTTGTCCCGGGCCCAGCCAAAGCTGTCAGCGGTCCTGGCCGTGACTACCCGCCCATCAACCCGCCGTATCTCACACGTACACACCTGGCCTACCCCACGCACCCCCCACTCTCTGTCAGCCTACAAACTGAGCTGGACTTCGATGTCCATGCATGCTTGCCCTACTCGCATGCTGACTTGAGTATCATGGATGACATTCGTTCATTCTTCTTCAAAGTCAAGAATGTAAGTGCAGGGTTTCCGTCGAGCTTTAAAAACTCAACAAAATCCTTTTGATGTATGGAAACCCTTGTCTGTGAAGATTCTCAATCATCCAGGTCATAGTAAACTGTGGGTGGTAGAAAAGGGCAACTGGACTTGCTTGAAGATTCTTGAAAACGTTTCACCTCTCGTCCAAAAGGCTTCCTCAGTTCTGTCTGACTAATAGGGAGTATCAGATATTTATCCTCTCCTGGCTCAGAATCAGAATCAGAATTCTGATGACCAGCTCATCTAAGGTGTCACTGAGGCATCATGTTGGTGTGGGTCGCTGGAGGCTGGGTGTGAATGGCGAGTCATTAGGGTGATCAAAGGATTGCCCGTTAGGGTGATCAATGGCAATCTGACTCTCTCTGTCCTCCTGTGAAAACAGCTGGGTCCTGGCGTACACCCAGCCGTCTGGGAAGAGTGTCCAAGACCACCTTGTAGATGGTTGACAAATGATGTCTTAGACCCCCACCTCTGTTCAGTGATGGCCGTTCCAGGTTTACAAAAATGGCTTCTTTGACTCCTCGCTCATACCAACGATCCTCTCTGGCTAAAATGCGTACGTCACAATCCCGAAATGAGTGTCCTTCATTGTTAAGATGAATGTAGACAGCCGAGTCCTGGCCTGAGGAGCTGGCTCTCCTGTGTTGGGCCAAGCGCCTGTATAGCGGTTGCCTCGTCTCCCCAATATACGAATTTGTGCAATTCTCACTGCACTGAACTGCATACACCACGTTGTCCTGTCCGTGTCTGGGCACTCCGTCCCCAGGGCGGACCAGTCCCTGCCCCAGGGTGTCACTGGGTCCGAAATGTACCGGAATGTTGTGCTTGTAGAAGATCCTCCCGAGCCTCCCAGACAGACCAGAAACGCAGGGAACGACAATGTTCTTGCGTTTGTTCCTGTTATCATCCTTGTCAGTTATGTTCCTTTTTATGCTCTTTAGGAAAGCCCAGTTGGGATAACCGCAATTCTGAAGTGCTTTCTTGATATGGTTCTGCTCCTTCTCTTTTCCCTCTAATGTTGTAGGAATGTTCTGAGCCCTGTGTTGCAAGGTCCTA
The DNA here is from genome assembly GCF_027579695.1 of Neoarius graeffei. NCBI lineage: Eukaryota > Metazoa > Chordata > Actinopteri > Siluriformes > Ariidae > Neoarius > Neoarius graeffei. The sequence continues at coordinate 49,917,157 of NC_083596.1, forward strand.
ATGACCCCCAATTTATGTTCCAGTGGGTGGTGAGAGTCGAAAAGTAGGTACTGGTCTGTGTGTGTGGGTTTCCGGTAGACCTCGATACTAAGGCTTCTGTCTTGTCTAATGTGTACATCACAATCCAAGAAGGCTAGATTATTCCCACTGACATCCTCCCGAGTGAAGTTGATGTTGCTATCCACTGCATTGATGTGTTTCGAGAAAGCTTCCACCTCCTGGATTTTGATTTTAACCCAAGTATCATCCACGTATCTAAACCAATGGCTGGGAGCAACTCCTGCAAAAGTGGTCAAAGCTATATGTTCCACTTCCTCCATGTATAAATTAGCCACAATAGGGGACACTGGTGATCCCATGGCGCATCCATGCTTCTGTCTGTAGAAACTTTCATTAAACTGGAAATAAGTGGTAGTCAGGCAGAGGTCAAGCAGGGTGCAAATCTGATCCGTGGTGAGTTTCGTTCTATCCAGTAAGGAGCTATCCTGAAGGAGTCGTTTTCTTACAGATTCGACTGCTTCTGTGGTGGGAATGCAGGTGAACAGAGAAGTGACATCGTAGGAAACCATGGTTTCATCTGAATCTAGTTTGAGGTCTGCAACTTTAGAAGCAAAATCTTGGGAATTTTTGACATGATATGGTGTATTCCCAACCAGAGGAGCCAAGATTGTGGCTAGGTGTTTAGCAATGTTATATGTGACCGAGTTTATACTGCTGATAATAGGTCTGAGAGGAGCTCCTTCTTTGTGAATCTTGGGGAGTCCGTATATGAGAGGCACGGCTTCCCCAGGGTACAATCTGTAGTAAAGAGCTCGGTTGATGGCTTGGTCCTTTTCTAGTTGTTGCAAGCAGCTAACAACTTTCTTTTTGTAACCACTTGTGGGGTCCCTCCTCAATGTTTCATAAGTGGTTGTAAAAAAGGACCAAGCCATCAACCGAGCTCTTTACTACAGATTGTACCCTGGGGAAGCCGTGCCTCTCATATACGGACTCCCCAAGATTCACAAAGAAGGAGCTCCTCTCAGACCTATTATCAGCAGTATAAACTCGGTCACATATAACATTGCTAAACACCTAGCCACAATCTTGGCTCCTCTGGTTGGGAATACACCATATCATGTCAAAAATTCCCAAGATTTTGCTTCTAAAGTTGCAGACCTCAAACTAGATTCAGATGAAACCATGGTTTCCTACGATGTCACTTCTCTGTTCACCTGCATTCCCACCACAGAAGCAGTCGAATCTGTAAGAAAACGACTCCTTCAGGATAGCTCCTTACTGGATAGAACGAAACTCACCACGGATCAGATTTGCACCCTGCTTGACCTCTGCCTGACTACCACTTATTTCCAGTTTAATGAAAGTTTCTACAGACAGAAGCATGGATGCGCCATGGGATCACCAGTGTCCCCTATTGTGGCTAATTTATACATGGAGGAAGTGGAACATATAGCTTTGACCACTTTTGCAGGAGTTGCTCCCAGCCATTGGTTTAGATACGTGGATGATACTTGGGTTAAAATCAAAATCCAGGAGGTGGAAGCTTTCTCGAAACACATCAATGCAGTGGATAGCAACATCAACTTCACTCGGGAGGATGTCAGTGGGAATAATCTAGCCTTCTTGGATTGTGATGTACACATTAGACAAGACAGAAGCCTTAGTATCGAGGTCTACCGGAAACCCACACACACAGACCAGTACCTACTTTTCGACTCTCACCACCCACTGGAACATAAATTGGGGGTCATTAGGACCTTGCAACACAGGGCTCAGAACATTCCTACAACATTAGAGGGAAAAGAGAAGGAGCAGAACCATATCAAGAAAGCACTTCAGAATTGCGGTTATCCCAACTGGGCTTTCCTAAAGAGCATAAAAAGGAACATAACTGACAAGGATGATAACAGGAACAAACGCAAGAACATTGTCGTTCCCTGCGTTTCTGGTCTGTCTGGGAGGCTCGGGAGGATCTTCTACAAGCACAACATTCCGGTACATTTCGGACCCAGTGACACCCTGGGGCAGGGACTGGTCCGCCCTGGGGACGGAGTGCCCAGACACGGACAGGACAACGTGGTGTATGCAGTTCAGTGCAGTGAGAATTGCACAAATTCGTATATTGGGGAGACGAGGCAACCGCTATACAGGCGCTTGGCCCAACACAGGAGAGCCAGCTCCTCAGGCCAGGACTCGGCTGTCTACATTCATCTTAACAATGAAGGACACTCATTTCGGGATTGTGACGTACGCATTTTAGCCAGAGAGGATCGTTGGTATGAGCGAGGAGTCAAAGAAGCCATTTTTGTAAACCTGGAACGGCCATCACTGAACAGAGGTGGGGGTCTAAGACATCATTTGTCAACCATCTACAAGGTGGTCTTGGACACTCTTCCCAGACGGCTGGGTGTACGCCAGGACCCAGCTGTTTTCGGGGACTCACAGGAGGACAGAGAGAGTCAGATTGCCAGTGATCACCCTAACGGGCAATCCTTTGATCACCCTAATGACTCGCCATTCACACCCAGCCTCCAGCGACCCACACCAACATGATGCCTCAGTGACACCTTAGATGAGCTGGTCATCAGAATTCTGATTCTGATTCTGAGCCAGGAGAGGATAAATATCTGATACTCCCTATTAGTCAGACAGAACTGAGGAAGCCTTTTGGACGAGAGGTGAAACGTTTTCAAGAATCTTCAAGCAAGTCCAGTTGCCCTTTTCTACCACCCACAGTTTATGGAAACCCTTCATAAAAGTATTGCTGCGGCTCCTAAGGCAGGTTTAGCAACGTGACAGGACGCATCAGAGCTAGGCTACTGCATAGCTGCAGAGAAAAGGAATGCTGGATGTGATGTGATTTGGGACACAGCCAATGAATCCTGTGGGACTTTCCAAAACAACATAAACCCGGAAGTGCAGAGGAAAGTGAACAGACCTATACAACCTTTCCCCAGTTTATCACTTACACACAGAGAGAGATGAACTTTCACTTTCTATCCCGAATGCAGATTCCCCTCCACCTGCACACTGAACATGACTCTAAACATTCAGAGGAACTCCTGTTATAACTCCTGTTATAACCGCATCCACAGAACACCGAGCGCGCGCGCAGACGCTCAGCCGCGGACTGCTTGTTTCCTGCTGCTGGTTGTGATTCTGGGAGCTGAAACTTTAATCACAGCCACACTGCTGTACAACTTCACCCGAGAACTACACACGGTAACACACACACACACACACACACACAGTGAGAGAGTGAGTCTTTCTTTCTTTCTTGTCTGCTTTGTCTTCTATTTCCTGTTTTCCTTCTTTGGTTTCCTGTTTTTGCCTTTCTTTCTTTTTCTATTTCTCTGTCGTTTCTGTCTGCCAGCATAATTCTTGAAGATAATGTCTTTAAATATATTGTCCGTATAACTTCCCTGTATCTTTCTGTAATATCTGAGTAACATCCCTTTAAATTCCCTATAATGGCTCTCTCACATCCGTGGAACATTACTGCAACATTCCGTTAATGTCACTGTTACATTCCTGTAACATTTCTGTAATGTCTCATCTCATCTCATCTCATCATCTGTAGCCGCTTTATCCTTTTACAGGGTCGCAGGCAAGCTGGAGCCTATCCCAGCTGACTTCGGGCGAAAGGCGGGGTACACCCTGGACAAGTCGCCAGGTCATCACAGGGCCGACACATAGACACAGACAACCATTCACACTCACATTCACACCTACGGCCAATTTAGAGTCACCAGTTAACCTAACCTGCATGTCTTTGGACTGTGGGGGAAACCAGAGCACCCGGAGGAAACCCACGCGGACACAGGGAGAACATGCAAACTCCGCACAGAAAGGCCCTCACCGGCCACGAGGCTCGAACCCAGGACCTTCTTGCTGTGAGGCGACAGCGCTAACCACTACACCACCGTGCCGCCCATTCCTGTAATGTCTCTGTAACATCACTGTAACATTCCTGTAATGTCTCTGTAACATCACTGTAACGTTCCTGTAACGTTCCTGTAATGTTTGTGTGACATCACTGAAATGTTCCTGTAACATTCCTGTAATGTCTCTGTAACATCACTGTAACGTTCCTGTAACATTCCTGTAATGTTTGTGTGACGTCACTGAAACGTTCCTGTAACATTACTATAATGTCTCTGACATGTCACTGTAACATTCACTGTCAGAAATAGGGGTACAGTCGGAGTCCCTTTCTGTCGCCATTTACACTAATGTACCCCCTCGGGCTCATTATTGGACATCAAGGTAACTTTGTGCACCTTTTTTTAAGGTCAAAAAGATACATTTCTGTTCCCAAGCAGTATATCTCATCTCATCTCATTATCTGTAGCCGCTTTATCCTGTTCTACAGGGTCGCAGGCAAGCTGGATCCTATCCCAGCTGACTACGGGCGAAAGGCGGGGTTCACCCTGGACAAGTCGCCAGGTCATCACAGGGCTGACACATAGACACAGACAACCATTCACACTCTCATTCACACCTACGGTCAATTTAGAGTCACCAGTTAACCTAACCTGCATGTCTTTGGACTGTGGGGGAAACCGGAGCACCCGGAGGAAACCCACGCGGACACGGGGAGAACATGCAAACTCCACACAGAAAGGCCCTCGCCGGCCACGGGGCTCAAACCCGGACCTTCTTGCTGTGAGGCGACAGCGCTAACCACTACACCACCATGCCGCCCCAAGCAATATATAAAGGGTACAAATGAGTACCTTAGAGGGTACTGCCCCAGTGACAAGCCGTTGTACCTCTAAAGGTACAATAATGTACTTTATTTTCTGAGAGTGTTCCTGTAATGTTTCTGCCATGTCACTGTAACATTTCTGTGACATTCCTGTAACTGTAACAATCCTGTAATTTCTCTGTAACATCTTTGTAATGTTTTGGTGACATTACTGTATCTTTCCTTTCACATTTCTCTGACATTCCTGTAACATCTGTCACGTCACTGTAACGTTTCTGTAACATTACTGTAACTTCACAGGAACATTACGGTAACATTTTTTTAATGTCCCGATAAGGTTCCTGTAACGCCTCAGTAACCTCCCTGTACCATTACAATAATATCCCTGTCCATACCATAATTTTATTGTCTCTGTAACATCTCGACCATGTTCCTGTAATGTCTCTAAAAAGTCCAAGTAATGTTCTTGGACCATCTCTGCATGTTTGATTTCTTTTTCTTTCATTTTCACTTTGTCAGACCACTGAATCTCTCCACCATGACGTCTTCCCCACGGAGTGTCTCCACCAACATGGCCACGATCCAGCAGCGATGCACACCGCAGGTCTGGCAAGCTGCGACTTCATGATGCAAGAACTCCAGAACAGCGTGAATACGGTACCGAGTGGAACCTCACAGCGTTAAAACTTAACAAACTTTAATCCCATAATCATCATAGACATTTGGAGCTTCCAGTGTGGATGAGTGACATATCGTATTAAATTCCACAGAGACTCTTGCTGGACATCCGCAACTCTTTATGGCAGAGTTTAGGAGGTAAATAATATTAATTTTCATGTTCAATTACAAAATATTAAAGATTCAAATCATGATAATTGTGTTACGGTTTGCATAAAAATCTCTTATGAGATATGATATCATAAAGCTGGAATGAAATTGCTTGAAGCATTTTGGCAAGATATCTTGATAATTTCTTAGATAACCTTCTTTATGAATGAAATTTGCCCCGATGAGAATTTACAGCTTAATATTAGCATGTGTGTTTTCTTTTAAATATAAAGTATAAAGCTGGATTCAATTGAAAAAGTGATGTACAGAATTATGGGATTGTCCTCTCTCAAAAGGACCCATTAAAAGAAGAAAGAAGCATCATTCTGAATGAAAAAAGAAAACAGGCTGCCCAGGTAACCATCTGACTGATTGTTACTTTATGATATATTTCACAGAGCACAATATCACACAGGTCTTCAAACCAGCGATACATATCGGGGCAAAGCAGGAGCTCAAACAATATCACCATCTGCAGAGAACAGGTCTGAATAAATAACATCCATCTGCTGACAATAACCCCTTCCATCAATAAATCCCCTTCAAAATGACGTTTTACCTCTAATTTACTTGGATTTTTACCTCAGAATTCATTTACACACTTGAGTACATCAGTTCTACATGACTGAATTGGGTTACACGAACATAGCTTGTTTTTCGCTTGTCCATAATTTGATCAGTGTATTTTCAATATTCTGAAAAATCTAATTCTGGGCTCACACCCAAACTGTGGCTCAAACCCATGACACTGGTGTTGTGTAGCATCCACATTACCGCTGAACTACTCTTCAGCATACGTTCTGATTCCGTGAACTCACTCGACAGAAATAGAAACTTGTTTAAAATTTAGTTTCAGCAATGAAATCACATTGTGATGAGAAATTTAATATTTTTATGGAAACTATCCATGTTTTTTCTTTTAAATATGACCGACCTCATACACTATATTATGGATATATTGTGGATATGTTATATTTTGCAGATATTTTTGCCCCACGTCTTTACATTTTACTTCAGAATTATTTTTGGACTTCTATCTCACTTCAATTTAATAGTAATTTTTCAGATTTTTTTTTTTTCGGGTGTGGGGTTACCTCAGACACTTTTTGTATCTACATCTGTTGTATATGGTTTAGATTTTCACCTCAGATTTTTTTGTGCATTTTTACTTCATACTCTTTTGTATTTTACCTTAGATTTGTTTGGCTTTTATCTCAAAAATACTATTGGATTTTTACCTCAGATTTTTTTTGGGGGATTACCTTCAACATTTTGGATGTGCGGATGTTGTACATTGTTTTGGATTTTCACCTCAGATTTGTTTGGATTTTACCTCAGAAATATTTTTGGATGTTTACCTCAGATTTTTGGGGGGTTATCTGCGATATTTTGTATGTGTGTGTTGTATATTGTTTTGGATTTTCACCTCAGATTTTTTTTTGTATATTTACTTCCTTTTCTTTTGTATTTTACCTCAGATTTGTTTGTATTTTACCTCAGAAATACTTTTAGATGGTTACCTCAGATTTTTGGGGGGGTTATCTGAGATATTTTGTATGTGTGTGTTGTACATTGTTTTGCATTTTCACCTCAGATTGTTTTTTGTATTTTTACTTCAGATTCGTTTGGATTTTATCTCTGATTTCTGAGAATGTTTACCACAAATATTGTGTATATCCATACGTTGTATATGTTTTGGCTTTTTACCTCAGTTTTTTTTTCGTGGGAGGTAACCTCAGATAATTTGTACGTGTGTATAGTGTATATTGTTTTAGATGTTTAAATCAGATTTCTTTGAATTTTACCTCAGAATTACTTTTGAATTTTTACCTAAGATTATTTTGTATATACATATGTCTGTTTTTTTTTTTAACTTCAGATTTGGTGTTTGAGGGGGGCACTTCAGATATTTTGTATACATATATTGTATATTATTCTGGATTTTCACCTCTTATTCTTTTCTATTTTTCACTCAGATTTGTTTGGTTTCTTACCTCAGATCTTTTATATTTTACTTCATATTTATTTGGATTTTTACCAGATTTTTTTTTTTGCTTTTTACCTCAGAATTTTAGTCACTGCGGCTGAGAAAAAACAGGCCCTATGAGCTGGTGTCAAATGATCTCATCTCATTATCTCTAGCCGCTATTTCCTGTTCTACAGGGTCGCAGGCAAGCTGGAGCCTATCCCAGCTGACTACGGGCGAAAGGCGGGGTACACCCTGGACAAGTCGCCAGATCATCACAGGGCTGACACATAGACACAGACAACCATTCACACTCACATTCACACCTACGCTCAATTTAGAGTCACCAGTTAACCTAACCTGCATGTCTTTGGACTGTGGGGGAAACCGGAGCACCCGGAGGAAACCCACGCGGACATGGGGAGAACATGCAAACTCCACACAGAAAGGCCCTCGCCGGCCACGGGGCTCGAACCCGGACCTTCTTGCTGTGAGGCGACAGCACTAACCACTACACCACTGTGCCACCCGTGTCAAATGATTTCAGAGGGAATTTATAGTCATGAGAATGGATGCCTTACATATTAACAAAATAGCTTTTTTGTAATAGTCATATTTATTACTTAGCACCTTTAATTTCTTATCACCAGGTGACTCCCAAGATTCCCGACCCACGTTAGAGCGTCTAAACTGGGAGATCCTGATCGGACAGAGCACTCAGGAGGGACTGACGATCCTCAGTCCTGATGGAGAAGTTGTGGTTCCTCTGGATGGGATTTATTTTGTCTACTCGCAGGTTAATTTCATAACCTTGCACCCGGGACCAGAGCTCCAGCTGGTCCAATACTTGTTCAAGAGAACGGCATCACACCCAGAGCTGATGATGCTTGGCAAAGCTGGAGTGAGTCGGCGTCTTGGTTCTGAGTCCAGTGTGGGTCTGTACTCCAGTCATCAGGGGGCATTGTTTCAGCTTGAGCAAGGCGACAGGCTTTCGCTGTACGTGAGCAACATGGATGCTGTTCTCCTTCAACCAGAGGCGACTTACTTTGGGGCATTTATAATAGACTGACAGTTTATACAGGAATCTCAGGCAGTGTCCTTATTTCCTTGCATTCAATGTAGCCCAATGATACAAAGCCTTTGGCTTGACCAAAAAAAAAAAGCCCCTGACTGGCAAGAGGTTCAAATCCAGCCACTAAATTGTAATCCCACTTTTTTGAGAGACAATGGCTCAAAAATAGAATTAGAGTAACACAACACAGAAAATACTGACTTAATGTTTAAAATTTGAAACAATTCTGTAGCAGTAATTTCAACAGATATTGAGCAAACATCAAGGTCAGCTGCCCTAATAACACTAACCTGCGAACAAACTTCTTAGTAGACTATCGAGCTCCTTATAGATAACATTAACCAGTGATATTGAAACAGCTAGCTCACATAAACTAACCAACTTTTATCAAATGCTCAACTGATAATGTTGATCAAATGAGATAGCTAGCTTGACTTAACAGCTAATTCTTGTATTTCACTTAGTTTTAAATCTAACAAAACTCTGATTTGTATTTTGTCAGGTCACTAATTATATACTGTATAACGTAAATAATTATAGGACCACAGTAGACCTTTTATTAATTTTTTTAAAATTAAATATTTAAATGAGGAGAAAAACAAGCTGCTCAAAAGTAAGTGTCCCCAAGGCCTAAATAAGGTTTTTAATCTGTAATATAAAGGGATTTTCCTTAATATAATGGTGTTATTTTAAATATTAAAATCATGAAAAGAAGGGGAAAAAAAAAAACAACCCACGAACATATTGCATGCTACTTCAACAAGGTCAGTTTTTCCAAGATCCAGGACAATGCCAAAGTCTGTCTTAAAAAAAAAAAACCTTAATTCAAATTGTTTCAATTTTCAAATAAAAAAAAAAAAATTCTGACACCAAACATGCCCTGGCTGAGTGACTTAATTTGGGTTTAGGAGGAACTAAAGCACTTTTCTTAAAATAACAAAAAGACCAGGACCAAGCTCAATACAACACTGAATCCCGGACTTTTTATTGTGAGCCGTTTTATAAATGCAGGTATTTCAGACAAAAATGAATTCACTATGTCTATATAAAAAAGTACATGGGATGAAATACGAAATTTGAAGGGGAAAAAAAAAAAAAAAAAAGAGAAGGGATATCACATTAATATGGAAAAACAAAAGCTCTATACAAAACCCCATGAAGGGTACAACACAATAAATCTTCAAGAGAAAAATCATACCAAGGACTTTGTCTAAGCTTAAAAGAAACTTTGCACAGTTTTAAAATGTGTTTGATGAAACTAGCAAATTCATGAGTTGGACTTAAAAATATTGTACAGTATGCATGTGTTTAAAAAAAAAAAACAATGACAAAAAAAAAAAAAACCTTGAGAGAAGTGCGCGTCCTGGGCTCTCAGAATCTGCGCCGTTTGTAGTCAACAGGTGGGCCAGGACGTGGAAACGGCAGAGGAAGTCCACCTGCATTTCCTCCAGTACCCTGTAAAGATAGACAGAGAGAAAAAAACCCACATGAGGCTAAGTCAGTAAGCCATTTCCAGCAACATCCCAAATACAGGGGACAACCCCCTAATATTTTGTGATCGTTATTGGATACTGTATTTTAGATATTTATGTGAATTGCAACATCATACCTCATTGGCAGCCATGTTGGGTGATCCTCCTGGTGCAGGGTTTCCTCCCATTGAGGTCCTGTTCATGGGAAGGCCTTGACCTTTAACACCAGAATGAGTACAACCCATTAAAAAAAAGGATTTAAAAAAATAAATAAATAAAAAACAAACATTACATATGAACGATAGTAGCAGCTGAAATGAGACACAGCTGGGACAGAATGAAAAAATAAATACATGAACGAGTGAGGGATGCACCGATTCGGGAGGAAGAAAGTTAAAAAAAAAAAAAAAAAGACATCCATGTGAGAGCAGGATGAATTAAAAAAAAAAAAAAAAAACACCCAACCCAAGAGTCAAGGTGGGAAGGTGTAAAAGAATAAGGAAGAAGTCAAAGAGGAAGCCATACAACAAGTGAGAATAAAGGAGGGAAGATGTGAAAGGATGAGTTACATAACTGAGAAAGCAAGGTATGAAAAAGAGGAAGAACTGTTTCGTGTCAGATCAGTGTTGTGTCGTCGAGTCTCACCTCCCATGTGCATCCTCATGTCCTGCTCCCTCTGCGACAAACAAAAACGAGTGTTAACACGGGGAGTATGAGGATGAGTATAAAACTCTAAACGCGGTGATTCACATTTAAGCTCCGCGTCGAACATCTTAAAACATGAGATTGCGTTTGATTGACCACTAGGGGTCGCTGTGATGCGAAAGAGTCAGAGGATCGGCTGTGTATTTTCTCTTCACAGCAAACCGCGTGCGCACATACACACACCAAGTTAATTTTTCACCATGTAAAAAATTCCCCACTATTTGCTGTAATAAGAAATTACTAATATATTGTGCGAAATCAATGCTCTTTTCCTGCAGCTAGTGCACTTAAAAACCTGCTACCTTATTTGTGCATTTTCTTCTCATCTCTTATTGTGCAGAGTATACACCTGTGTGTGTGTGTACCTTTTCGCCAAAGTTTGCTCCAGTGCCCTGCTGTCTCCTCATCAGCTCCTCGGTGTGAGCTCTGATCTCCTCGTCCCTGCGGCGCCGCTCCTCCTCCTGACGCAGCTCCAGCTGCTTCCTCTTCTGCACCTCTTGGTTGTGCGCCTCCTCCATACGCCTCAGCTCCTCCTGCCTCCTCAACAGATCTGAGAGAGAGAGAGAGAGAGAGAGAGAGAGAGGAAAAAAAATGTGAGAAACTCTATGCGCCGAGTCACTAAGTGAAAGATGGAGAGCTAAACAAGGGAAGTGAGGGATGGAGTGAACAAGTGATTCGGGAAAGAAATATAAAAATGGGATGAACAAGCAAAGATATGAAGCGCGTGTGTGTGTGTGTGTGTTTGGAAGGAAGGAGGTTGTGGGACTCACCCTGTCTCATGAGCATGACCTGATGCTCGTGCCTGGCTGCCTCCATCTCCTGCTCCAGTTTCTCCTGCGCCTCCTTGATGTTCCTGTCCACCTGCTCAAACTGCTGCTTCTCCATCTCCATGAGAGCCTTCCAGCGCATAGCATACTCGTACTCGAACGAGCCGGGCTGGGCGAAGCGCGGGGGCTGCTCACGCTCCCTGACAACACACACAATGAGAAAGACTTCAATATTACGATCAAGTGCTCAGACAAGTGAAGTGTGTATGTACACATTTCAACAACTACAGCTATTTTGGTAAAACAGATTGGACCAGTTGGGCTATCTGAAATTGTGTGAGAGAGACTCACTTGTGGTACTGTGGGTTTTTGCTGACGAGCCTCTCTGGAAGTCCTTCATCTTCATCCAACTGCTCCATCGGTTCCACTGTCACGGGCCGAGGAAACCTGGAATTACACCAACAGCGTCACTTACACATAACCGGGCCCGTGCCGATACTGAAACTTTCAAAGAAAAGGTAACTCTGTTTAATCATAACTTCCCCCTCCTCATACAGCAAATCAAAATGTTTACTTCAGAAGGAGGCATCTCTCTCTTTCTCTCTGACAGATTTAACCTTCCATCAGAGAGGAAATGTATAAAATATTGCAGTGTCACTAACGATGTAAGGAGGAAAGCTCCATCAGTGCAGCGGTCCAGGGCTTTCCGGGCTGAAGGTTTGTTGGCGAACTCCACGATGCCCTTCCCTGTGGGCCGGCCACGGTCGTCCACAATCACAATGGCGCGCTCGATGGGGCCGAACATGGAGAAGGACTCCTCCAGCAGCTCATTGGATACAAACTGAGGCAGGTTCTTCACAGAGAGCGCAGCACCATGAGTGGCAAAGCGCACGCGGATCGGACGGCCACGGAACATTGTGTCATCCAGCTCAGCTTTGGCGATGTCCGCGAGGGTCTTAGTTTCCTGGAGACATTGATTTGTAAGTAAGTAAGTAAATAAATAAATAAACTCCTTTGAGACTCACTATACATGTGAAACCATCATTCTGCACACATTCACTCAGTGCTAAGCTGCTGCTCTTACCAGGCGGATGAACCCAAAACCTCGGTCCTTGTTGATAAAGATCTCAGAGGGTTTGCCATATTTGGAGAAGAGCTTCTCCACTTCCTCTTCAGAGGTGCCAGCAGGCAGGTTGCCCACAAACAGCCGGCTGCGCTGCGTGTACGTCTTCTCCCCGGGCTTCTTAAAGCTCGTCAGGTCAATGGTCAGACCAGCATCTGAGGAACAACAGACACTTCAAGATAAAGATGACTTTTCACCTGTGGCAAAAAAAGAAAACAAGTCTAAAGCCAGTTTTAGAACAGCGCAGGGAGCAGGTTCTTACTCGGGCTCTGTTGTTCTCCGACATCCGTGTGCTGCCCGTTGCTGTCCATTCCTGGAGGCTTCCTGTCATGCTGCGGGTTCAGCTGCTGCCTCACCGGGCCGTGATTATGCTGATCGGGACGACCTCCTCGGTTTCCTTGCATCTAAGAATGAACAGAACCAGTCAACATCTACATAACAAATACAACTTGGAACGATTGTGGATTACATGAGCAGAAATCTGATAGAAATGCAAGTTTTCAGCTCTGATGGTCACAGGATGACCCCCAACATGGCAGCCACCATGTCAGGACCACGAAAAGGAGAATTTAAGAATTACAATCATCCAAGTAGACATGATTCAGAAATCCCCCCCCACAAATAAATAAACAAATGAATGCTTGCTGTTGGTCCTTTGCTTGAATCTTTCAAGCTACGAATATTTATTTATTTATTCCCTCCCCCCAAGCTAACTTCAATCAGGTTAAATCCTAAATAGATCTCCAGAGCTCCAAACTCCCTTTATGACCCCAGGGCGAAATAATGACTGATGTGCGCCCTATAAACTGCCATTCAGGATTCGGCCAATAAAAAGCTGTACATAAATAAACAGCAGGTTTTTATTCATCAAACCAGGCAGTCGGTTTCATTTCAATTCACGAAGATAATTCAAAAATACAGTTCCTATATTCTGTTGCTAAATTACTGACTTCACACACAATCTCAATATTGGAATTGATTAGCATCCGCGGCTAAGCAGTAATGCTAACCCGAACAGAGGCTCCTCGGCTCTCCTTAAACACTTGCAACGACTGAAGAATGACAAAGTGCTAATTATCGAAATATTTCATTTAAAAACAGTACTACACTCATTTTATCGGTTTTGGTTAAATATATAAAAACATCCTCACCTTAACGGACTATAAATATTCCTTTAAAAACCGGTCACACGCACAAAAGTAGCCTCGACCACAAAGAGCTGAAGGGGCGGGGCGACTCACAACCTAACATGCTTTCTTTAGTAACAGTTCATTCGTTGCTGTTCGGGGTTCTGATTGGATCAAATAACAGTCACTCACGTGACGCAGGAAAGTTTGAGCCTTTTGATTGGTAGAAATCCGTTTCGAAACGCTCAGTGGATTCTTATTGGGTTTTGCGCGGCGGAAATGACGTCGTCGTTGCCGAGTTAGTGAGCGGTGCAGAAGTAGCAGAAAAGATTAAATTTGCGTCCCCACGCGGTGGCTAATATGTATATAATATTTTTGTATTAAGGAATTTTTTTAATACATTTAAACGTTATGTTAAAAATATTACCTTGCTGGTTTTTTTTTCTGAATTCATGTCTTTGTGTGTCGTAGTTTTGGGCTATGTATTCTCACGAATTAACTAATAACATAAACAACAACACTAGGCTACTATTACTCCTACTACTAACAATAATAATAATAATACAGTATTATTTATAAATTAACCTAATAATATGTATTAGATAAATGGTAGTTATGGCCGTTAAAGGGGCTGGCTCAGCCTTCCCAGAATCCCCTGCACTAAGTAGCGAGTCGCCATTTTATATGCAAGTCTCATTCATCTCATTATCTGTAGCCGCTTTATCCTGTTCTACAGGGTCGCAGGCAAGCTGGAGCCTATCCCAGCTGACTACGGGCGAAAGGCGGGGTACACCCTGGACAAGTCGCCAGGTCATCACAGGGCTGACACATAGACACAGACAACCATTCACACTCACATTCACACCTACGGTCAATTTAGAGTCACCAGTTAACCTAACCTGCATGTCTTTGGACTGTGGGGGAAACCGGAGCACCCGGAGGAAACCCACGCGGACACGGGGAGAACATGCAAACTCCGCACAGAAAGGCCCTCGCCGGCCACGGGGCTCGAACCCAGACCTTCTTGCTGTGAGGCGACAGCGCTAACCACTACACCACCGTGCCGCCCTTTATATGCAAGTGATGTTCCAAAAACAATCCGGCAACATCGAAGCCATAAAGCTTAAAATGTAGCGTGAAATTGAAGATGCTCTGTGAAAGTATCGATATTTTAAATTCTTTCACCCGATCCATTCTGTTTCTGTCTGATTATTCGGTTGTAATGGCTCCGATCTGGCTTCGGCTGCCTCGTATGCAGCTGCGATGGAAAGAAGAAATGACTTATTTTGTTCAGAGCTTCCCTGACCAACACGGACATGAAGAAAAGCTTAAAGATGCATTTCTCAAGACTAATTTACACCAGAACCGTGTGTGACGCATTTTTCAGTTGTCTGTCTCACGTCCATCTTTTGTTACAGAGAGAAATCCATGGGAATCAGTGCAGTAATTTAGACCGGTTGCGCTTTAAGCTTGCACCAAGTCTGCTGCTCTATTCTTGAATCTTGAAAATTGTGCTTCAGAAACGGAGGCAGTATAAATATGGCAAACACATAAATAGAGGATGTTGCATCGTGGCGTATAGATATGAAGTTTATCTTCAAGTGGTGAATGTATATATCACAAGTGAGCAAAGAGAACGAGTGGAATGTTTTCAACACAAGAAGAGAAGCTTCATATTTTAGCACCACCATGTAATATTCTTTATATTATATGGACACATCCACAAAAAAATAAACAAAAACGCAAGTTAATCAAAAGCATTTTAATTTTGAACCTGTTCACCATTTTGATAACGTGTGATTAGTCAGTGGGAAAACACTGGGAGTGATGTCATTGGAGTG
The DNA here is from genome assembly GCF_027579695.1 of Neoarius graeffei. NCBI lineage: Eukaryota > Metazoa > Chordata > Actinopteri > Siluriformes > Ariidae > Neoarius > Neoarius graeffei. The sequence goes on from NC_083596.1 coordinate 49,932,766, forward strand.
AAATATTGGGAATTATTATACATATGGGCCACTTTTTCCATGGAATAAAAACATGTGTTCTGTTCCCTTCTAGTGGGTTTATTGATGGCATGCAATATTGTTAGCATATCGCTTATCATCCGTGTATTACACCACTCTCCCCAATGGAGAATGAGTGTGCAATATTGTTATAATATTGCATGTTGTCAAGACCACACGATGTCACACATCGGAGCTCATGTGAAGATCCAATGGCAAAACTTTTCTGTTGTGCATGCACACAATCGTTTCTTTGTCGGCCAGGAAAGAGAGAAGACGAGGCTAATCCAATGCGAGGTTTAAGCACTACATAAATAAACTGAAAAATGAAACTAAAGATGCACTGAACACCCGAAAGGCTACCAAAACTCCATTATATATTCTTCAAGCAGCACAACTTTATTCATCACACACTTGAGAAATTTCATCTCTGCATTTAACCCATCTGAAGCAGTGAACACACACATGCGCACACACGTGAGCAATGAGCACACACACATACCCAGAGCAGTGGGCAGCCATGCTAACAGTGCCCGGGGAGCAGCTGGGAGTTCAGTGCCTCGCTCAAGGGCACCTCAGCCCAAGGCCGTCCCATATTAACTGCATGTCTTTGGATTGTGGGGGAAACCGGAGCACCCAGAGGAAACCCACACAGACACGGGGAGAACATGAAACTCCACACAGAAAGGCCCTCACCGGCCACTGGGCTCGAACCCGGACCTTCTTGCTGTGAGGCGACCGTGCTAACCACTACACCACCGTGCTGCCCGTATTTACAAGAGAAAAACATACCAACGGACATCGAAAAACTGGAAAAGAGACACGTCAGAGATCTAAAACTTCTGCGCTAGCGAGTGACTGTGACAGTTTGTAAACAAACATGGCCACAAAGTTTGCTTCGTTAAAAGCGGAAGATTTTTAAAGAATTTTGGCTGCCAGGTTGCTCCGTTGTGTGAAGCTGTCGATGTTGATTTTAAAAGTAATGAAGTAAATGACATTGGGAAATGAAGACTTAAGTCTGAGTGAAAAATGCTGTGGAAAGTGTGCATGGAAGAAGAGTCTTGGGACAGAAATCTTAGTTTCTTGGTCATTAGCCTGTGCTACTAATGAACGCTACATCGGCTGGAAGGTGACTTCACTGCCATGCTAACAGTGCCAACTTGTGGGTAATCTAGCCTTGGCCTTTGAGAATGCTGATATGAAGAGAGTGTGTATGTATTATAATAATAATAATGGCTTTTTTGTGGTCTATCAGCTATATTCCATTCAGCTACTCGTCTTGGACTCGTTCAGTATCATGCTAGCTGAATGGAATATATCTGATACACCACCCAATGCCAGCCAATATTATTTAAATATGTCACTCAGATCCGCGATGTAGGCGGCACGGTGGTGTAGTGGTTAGCGCTGTCGCCTCACAGCAAGAAGGACCGGGTTCGAGCCCCGTGGCCAGTGAGGGCCTTTCTGTGCGGAATTTACATGTTCTCCCCGTGTCCGCGTGGGTTTCCTCCGGGTGCTCCGGTTTCCCCCACAGTCCAAAGACATGCAGGTTAGGTTAACTGGTGACTCTAAATTGAGCGTAGGTGTGAATGTGAGTGTGAATGGTTGTCTGTGTCTATGTGTCAGCCCTGTGATGACCTGGCAACTTGTCCAGGGTGTACCCCGCCTTTCGCCCGTAGTCAGCTGGGATAGGCTCCAGCTTGCCTGCGACCCTGTAGGACAGGATAAAGCGGCTACAGAAAATGAGATGAGATGAGAATAACATCATACAATAAAGGGAATAGGGCGGCACGGTGGTGTAGTGGTTAGCGCTGTTGCCTCACAGCAAGAAGGTCCGGGTTCGAGCCCCATGGCCGGCGAGGGCCTTTCTGTGCGGAGTTTGCATGTTCTCCCCGTGTCCGCGTGGGTTTCCTCCGGGTGCTCCGGTTTCCCCCACAGTCCAAAGACATGCAGGTTAGGTTAACTGGTGACTCTAAGTTGACCGTAGGTGTGAATGTGAGTGTGAATGGTTGTCTGTGTCTATGTGTCAGCCCTGTGATGACCTGGCGACTTGTCCAGGGTGTACCCCGCCTTTCGCCCGTAGTCAGCTGGGATAGGATCCAGCTCGCCTGCGACCCTGTAGAACAGGATAAAGTGGCTAGAGATAATGAGATGAGATGAATAAAGGGAATATTTTTGGAATTTTTAAAAAATTACTAATTATGTGTACAATGGGAAATGACCTGACGGTTTCCATGAAACCTTCATCCATTTCTTCTTCTTCTTCTTATTATTATTATTATTATTATTATTACAACTTGACGCGCTTCCAGAAAAAACTTTACAGATTCTTGCAAACACACAGGTCATGAATTCCATGAAACCAGAGCTGAGTCCCACACCAGAGACTTTAGACTCTTGTCAATTTAATTTAATCTGATTAAACACTCAGAAACAGCTGGAATCAGTCTCTGGACCTCTGTTCAACTATTTTACAGACATCATAACCATTACAAAACTTCTGAAGGGTTGCTCTGAGTGTGTTTCATCCCCAACAGGAAAACTGAACACTCTTAGCCTATACAGTATATATCTCTGTTATATTCTTGGATGAACCCTTAAGAACCTTTAATTATCCAATGAACCCTTTAATCAAAGCATGTGTGCATTAACTGGGTAAGTGTGCAATAAACACTGCACATTAATGTTCAGGAATTTCTCCTCGATAGACAGAACCTACCAGGGAAAAAATGTCCTTAAATTGTTTGATACTTGGGTAAATCTGAGGAAAAGTGTTCATGAAGTGTCTTTAAGGGTTCTTCAGTTAAGTTAATTATATTATTTTATATTATATTTAGAAAAAAACACAACAAAATACAAATAATATAATGTAATTTCTTTCTTTCTCTATCTTTGTGTTTCATTCATTCATTCTCCATCTTTCTTTCTTTCTTTCTTTCTTTCTTTCTTTCTTTCTTTGTGTTTCTTTCTTTCTCCATGTTTGTTTCATTCATTCTCCATCCGTTCTTTCTTTCTTTCTTTCTTTCTTTCTTTCTTTCTTTCTTTCTTTCTTTCTTTCTTTCTTTCTTTCTCCATGTTTGTGTTTCATTCATTCTCCATTCTTTCTTTCTTTCTTTCTTTCTTTCTTTCTCCATCTTTGTTTCATTCATTCTGCATCTTTCTTTCTTTCTTTCTTTCTTTCTTTCTTTCTTTCTTTCTTTCTTTCTTTCTTTCTTTCTCCATGTTTGTGTTTCATTCATTCTCCATTCTTTCTTTCTTTCTTTCTTTCTTTCTTTCTTTCTTTCTTTCTTTCTTTCTCCATCTTTGTTTCATTCATTCTGCATCTTTCTTTCTTTCTTTCTTTCTTTCTTTCTTTCTTTCTCCATTTCTTTCTTTCTTTCTTTCTTTCTTTCTTTCTTTCTTTCTTTCTTTCTTTCTTTCTTTCTCCATCTCTTTCTTTCTTTATTTCTTTCTCCATGTTTTTCATTCATTTTCTTTCTTTCTCCATCTTTGTTTCATTCATTCTCCATCTTTCTTTCTTTCTTTCTTTCTTTCTTTCTTTCTTTCTTTCTTTCTTTCTGTCTTCTTCCCATCAGTATGTTCACTCAAACGCAGCCCCTCCTCCTCTCTCGCTCTCTCTCTCCCCCCAGTGGTCACATATAGCAATAATATTAATAATCGCGCTTACACGTGATGTCAGAGTCATGTGACCATACCCGGAAGTGAATATCTTCTCGTTTCACTGGAATGCTAGAGTGCAGAATTACGTTTGTTTACACATTAAATTAAAAACGTTTTAAAGTAATTTTCCAAGTTGAAGATGCAGAACTACGACAAGGCTCCTCTCGGCTCCAGGCCCGACCCTGCGGCGGACAGCAGAGGGTAAATGTAATCCTGCTTTAATGGTGGAGAGGAGTCCCGGTTAGCGTTAGCAGCACTGCAGTGACATAAAACACGAGTGAGGGATTTGAGGTGAAGGAAATAAAGATATTTAGTCATTTTAGAGGAGAAAAAGCATTGTATTTAGAGAAAGTGTACAGAAGAGGAGGAAGCGGCGTTTACTGAACTGACTGGAAGATTCCAGACAGGAACTGCACTGCTTCTGATGCACGCGCTTTGAATGAATTCGCTGAAATGAGATTCTCTCTCTCTCTCTGTCTGTGTCTCTCTGACTGTCTGTGTCTCTCTGTCTGTCTGTCTGTCTGTGTCTCTCTGTCTGTGTCTCTCTGTCTGTCTCTCTCAGGAATGATGGATCGTTACTCACAGTCCTGAAGACGTTGCTGTTTTTCACCATCCTGATGATCACTTTGCCCATTGGACTCTACTTCGCTTCTAAAAAATATTTGTTTGAAGGTTTGTTTTGCGTTCATACCCACTTCCACATGAAACCTTCCATGTTGTGTTACCAGGCAAAAAAGCATAAACTCCATTGTCTGCAGTGAAGATGTTGGAAAATGACGGCTTCACGTCAAAGCACTGATCCTGGAGACTCCTTCCGTAAACGTTCCATCAGCATCTCCTGGGAGAAAGCTTCACCATGTCAATGATTACATGTTTTTTTTTCATTATAGAAACTAGACACAATAACATGAGTGTTTTACCAAAAAAACCAGTGATTTGACCCTTTCCCTGATACACTCACACTCTCTCTCTCAGGATCTCTGGGTTACTCCAACAACGACAGCTACTTCTACGCCGCCATCTTGGCTGTGGTGGCTGTGCACGTGGTCCTGGCGCTGTTTGTTTATGTGGCCTGGAATGAGGGATCGCGGCAGTCGAGGGAAGGAAAGCAGGACTGAGGGAGAGGAAAGAGGATTCGGAGAAGTCGAAGGAGAACGAGAGAGAAACCAGCTTTTTGATTCTGTTAAAAAATGAGTGAGAGATGAGTGAAACACAGGAGAGTTCTGATGCAGTGAAAACACTTCTACTGTCCACATGTACCAACAAGGTCAGAGGTCTCTATCAAGCCTGAGGAGTGTGATGTAGAATGTGAAGCGTTCCTCTAGAGAAGATTGTACGATTCTCTGTGAAGCTGGACAACAGTGTTTTCCTTAATTGAAAGAACTCCAAGCTTTTTCTGAGGTGAAGAACCTATAATTATCCCCTGAACACGTCAAGAATAAATTTTTTTCTCATCCCAGCTCCTCCATCCACATAGAAACTGGGTTCTTTAAAAGGTTAAAGGTTCTTTGGCTCCAGTAAGAAGCCACTCTGTTGTCCGGTTTTACACAGAACCTTTTCAGGCTTTCCCCAGAGGAACATCCGAACAATTCTTTCATGCTTCTGAACTTTTTCAGAGTGTAGCTGAGGAACCCTGTGGAATGTGAATGGTGCTTTAAAAAAAAAAAAATTCCAATCTGACCATTTTGTGATCTCAGTACAGGACTTAGTCTGGTTCCAGAAAGTGCTAGAATGTTGTTTCGAGTGAAGCCGTCGATTAAAACTGAACAGTGATGGATCGTGTTAGTGTAGATTAGATGAATAGATAGATCAGACTCAGAATAACACATTTGATCTGAATGTTATCCTTAAAGCATAGAATGAATGCTTGATCTTTGTGCTCATTATTCTGTTTCATGTCTTGTTCTCCTCCTTCTGTGCAGTGCAGTCTGAGAAATGTCCTGAATATCATTGTTATTACATCATGTACGCTGTTTTTTAAACTAATAACTGATGTTTGTATGATGATTCGAGGGCCCATGAATGGACCTCTGCCCCAAAAAATTAAATAAAATAGTTGCAGACAAAAAAAAATGCTCATAAAAACAGGTCACGTGATGATAATTTTCCATTTTTACCAGATTTTTTTTACTTTAAGAAAATGAGAAATGAACGCAACAGTAAGTGGTGCACGATCACAACACGTCTCTTTCTTTCAGAAACATTTTTGTGGTTACTGCCTTATAGAGGTGAAGCCACTTTGTCACTGTGTTGTAATAAGAATGAGTGGAACAATAGCGCACTGCGCATAAGCATTACAATCACCAGAATGGCGAATCGTGATCTTGATTCAGCACTTATCCTGATCGAGTTCAATTACCTGTTATACATCTTGATAAACTTTGGAACCAATCAGAACCAGAAACGAAACAAGAGAAACCTCGTTATAACTTCGTAGTATCGGAGGATAATCAGCAGATATAAAGATACACAAAATTCACCTTGTGGTTCACCAAGGCTACTGATTTGATATCAACTAAGTGGTGTTTATTTTAAGAAAACTTGCCTTTTGATTATCACAGGTTTTGTTTGGTCCTTCTGAAAGGTTAAATGAAAGGTTTTGTAAGTTTTTTTTTTTTTTAAGCTTTTTGGCGTAAATATTTACACCAAGAATTCCAGCTATTCAACAAAAACTTGAGAAGGCAGCAAAGACAACGTCCGAATCTTTTGAGCGATCCACTTGGTTTGCAATTACAAAAGTTCCATGTGGGAACAAATCAGCTCCTTCAGGGGATAACTGAGCCCTTTCGAGGGATTATTTGTCTTCATCTTTACACTACACTTGTGAAACAAAATGTGCTCATTAGTACTAAATAATGCTTTGAAGATAATTCATGAACAAGTGCTTTCTTTCTTACTATTTTGAAAATAGATCTCGTTCACAGCACTGGATTTTGAACAAAACAGAGTAAACAAAATTGGGAACCAAAATATTCCAGCCCTGATGCTGCTCGCAGCTTGGTGATGCTTGTAAGAGATGAGGCGAGTAGAATTGATAACGTATATATGCGATATCTGTGAAGAAACTCAGTCGTCCAGGTACATAGTAATCTGTGGTTGGTTGAAGAGAGCAACTGGACTTGCTTGACGATTCTTGAAAACATTTCGCCTCTCCTCCGAAAGGCATCCTCAGTTCTGTCTGACTACTGAAGGGCTCTCATCCCAAAGTGCGTAGAAACGTATCTGTGAAGAAACTCAGTTGTCCAGGTACATAGTAATCTGTGGTTGGTTGAAGAGAGCAACTGGACTTGCTTGACGATTCTGCCTTTCGGAGGAGAGGCGAAACGTTTTCAAGAATCGTCAAGCAAGTCCAGTTGCTCTCTTCAACCAACCACAGATTACTATGTACCTGGACGACTGAGTTTCTTCACAGATATGTTTCTACGCACTTTGGGATGAGAGCCCTTCAGTAGTCAGACAGAACTGAGGATGCCTTTCGGAGGAGAGGCGAAACGTTTTCAAGAATCGTCAAGCAAGTCCAGTTGCTCTCTTCAACCAACCACAGATTAGTATATATGCGATATTTACTGTATGGAGATGGGATCAGAAAACTATTTTATTTATAAGCAGGAGCCACATGGACGCATAGGGGACCTTGTGTGTGTGTGTGTGTGTGTGTGTGTGTGTGTGAGTGAATACACACAAAAAAAACATTAGCAAGAGTGCATTTTTTTTCCATAAACAAAAGCTCCATAGACACAGTAACATTACACCATGTCATAAAAATGTACAGTTATCTCCTGTGCACTAACCCGGTTTTCATAAGAATTATGTCTTGGATTATTTATTTGTTTGTTTGTTTGTTTGTTTGTCCCTTCAGGCGCTTGGTAAATGGTTGTCCTCAAAGAAATCAGTCTGCAATGTGATATTTGTGTTTTTAAATTAAACATTTTGCATTTAAAAGGGAAAAAATTAAAGCTGTAATAGAAGGTTTTTTTTTTGGTATATGAATTTTTTTTGTTTTGTCTTTGCTGTCCTCATAAATTCTCAAGGTGTATATTTATTTCAATAATGGATACTGTTGATGAGCTGTGTTGGGAGTTAGAGAACATACGTCTGCTGAAATGGAGGAGGAAGAGAGAGAGAGAGAGAGAGAAAAAAGGAACACTTGGTGGTGCGGAAATTCTGAGCGCATGTCTGAGGGTCGGAATTCCGGCGTGTTTTGGGCGTCCTGTCCTCTCCTGTGGGTGACTGCATTCCCTCCACATCACCTCAGCGTCTGCAGCGCGCGCACACACACGGGACTCCTCCTGTGTCTCAAACAGACTTGAATGAAATGTCGCAGAGTTCAGCTCCTCTTATGGAGCACTTGCATGTGACGTCACAGCCGATCCAGATTGTGACAGATGCCATCTTGTCGGTCAAACGCCATATTCCGCCTTCTACTTCTGCTTTTACTTCTACCTTTTCTTCTGGAAAACCCTACTATATACAATTCTACTACAACGGGTGCGGCTACAAGCTCACCCTACCTGTGCACGTTTTTTATGTTTTTTGTGTGTATTTTTGCGTGTTGTTCGTCTGTACCGGACATCAATATCCACTATAACCGTATGGACTTACTGGACATTGGTTTCCAGCAGAAAATGACAGTTTGTAGCGATTTCCATCACATGCACAACATTCCGGACGAGATAGCGAGACCAGCGGGGTCTCCGTGGATTGTTATCGGAAGCAAAGCGAAGGAGGCGGCGCCGGGAGCGGAAGCAAAAGCGAGGCTGCAGAGCCGGCCTGTTGACTAAGCTCAGAAAACAGCCACTCAAACCTCCGCTGCTAAGCCTCTATCTCTCCAACACCAGATCCATGTAAACAAGACGGACGATTTGGAATTACAGCTGGAATTACCTTATTCTATTCTATAATCGGCTGGTTAGTGCTACACTCAATACTTAAGTGACTTACCCATCCAGTGAGGATTCTTGTTTACAAGATGCCACATCTGAGTCGCTGACAAATCCTGAATTTCTGTAAAGATAACTGTCCAGAGATTTATAAGCATGCAGTGCTTCACCACTGAACAGCAAGGGAAAGTTAATGAGGTAATTATACACGTCTGGGTATTCCGCTGGCAGTTCAAAATCCGGTCATGAAAACTCCATCCAGTAAGCCATAAGGGTCACTAATCTGTAGATCGTTTATTTTAGACATATATCTAGTTATCTGTTCATTAGAAAATGAGCCGTGTAGTCTGTCGGTTGAAATTGATCCATTCTGTACACGAGTGCAGCAGTATTCAGCTGTGTTTTTGACCGACAAGATGGCGGTTGTGTACTTTCCGGTCACGTGACTGCAAGATCTCTATAGCAACTTTATGCATGTGAATGAATCACGTGTGAATTTTGTGGTTTTTAGATGCTCCACTGGAATCTCCAAAATCAGCCATGCAACGATCAGCACTAATGAATCAAATCACACAGATCAGATCAAGCACTTTGGTTAATAACCGTGTCTGATGACAGAGAAGAATATCCAGAGCGGACAGGAAGGCGACTGTAACTCAAGTAACCACTGTGTACAGCCGTGCTGAGCAGAAAAGCATCTCAGAGTGTACAGCATGTGGAGCAACAACAGCGCAAGACCACATGATGTCTTTTTGGCCGGTTGCATGGAATTAAATAAACTTAAAAACAGAACAGGGTGGGTGGGGCAATCATCAGTCAGAAGTACAGAGACAGAACAAGCGAAACAACGTTTCAGAAAAGTATGAAGCACGTTTTGTCTTTCTTACTTTTTCAATGTGCAGGCATTCGTTTGTGTGTGTGTGTGTGTGTGTGTGTGTGTTTCCATTCATTTATGTACACCAAACATTAGAGTGTGTTCCTGAAATCTTCTAAACCTTTCCTTCCTTTGTATGATTCACCCCAATACACACACACACACACACACACACACACACACACACACACACAAGTGATATAAGTGCACATTGTGTAATACATCTTTACTCTCATTTCCTCTAATTTGTGTGCTTCTGTCACTGCAACCCAACACGACATCACCTGCTTACAAAAACAGCTTCCAGCTTGTGTGAAACAGTTTGAGAGTTCATTATGGAAATGGAGGTTTAACTGCTTTACATCAGCAATACACACTGCACACACATTGGTACACACTACAGACAACACACACAACATGAAGTATTATTAACACAAATACTTGAGATGTATATCATCAGAACAAGAACTGGAAGGTGCGTTGGTCTGAATCTGGAAACCAGAGTCTGAATCCAGAATTAAAATAGCAAATCTGAATTGAAATTGAAAGCTGAAACTAAAACTAGATCTGTGACCAGAATCTGAATCAGTCGACAAATCAGAATCGGGCTGAAATGATGAACTAGAATATGTGTTGGTACCTGAATCGGGTTCAAAATAGCGAATAAGAATCTGAATTTAAATCGGAATTGGGAGTTGAATCAGAATTGAAATTTGCTTAGCATGTGAACATGAATGTGAATTCTGAAAAAAGAACCAGAATCTGTCTCAGAATGAGAATTGTAATTTGAATCAGGCTGAATTGGGAAACCAGGATCTGAATTGGAAGCTGAATCAGAATTGTTTTCAGATGAATTAGAATCTGACTCTGAATCAGTATTCAGAACTAACATCAGAACATGAATCGGAGTCTGACCCTGAACCAGAATGGCTGAAAAAGGAATCAGGATCAAGATCAGAATTTGAATCTGACTCGGAAACTGAATGTATGTCAAGATTAGAATTTGAACGAGGATCTTAATCTGGATCGGACCGAACAAGAAAACTGAATCTGAGTTGGCATCCAGATGAGACTCGTGAAGTGGAGTCGGAACCTGAATTGGAAGCTGAATCAGATTTGGTATTGGTTTCAGCATATGAATAAGAATCTGAATTTGAATCTGAATTATATTCAGAACTGGAACCAGAATATGAATTGGAATCTGAATGTGAATCAGAATTGAATGCTCCACAAAGGGAATCAGGATCTGAATCATGAAACCTAAATCTGAGTTGCTGTCTGAATCAGAATCCAAATGGTAAATAAGAATATGAATTTGAATCTGAATCAGTCTCTGAATCAATAGCCAAGGGGAAAAAAGACAGATTCAGGTTTGGAATTAGAAATGGAAAAAAAGTTTAATAAACGGAATAGCAGGAACATTAAAAATTAGATCAATAATATGTTTTTTTTCAGTGTGAACAGAATACAGAATGTTCTGAGATAATCAATTATTGAATATGTGTGTGTGTGTGTGTGTGTGTGTGTGTGTGTGTGTGCGTGAGCAGGGGGGAGCGGGGTGCTGACAAATGTCCTGCTGTTCAGTACCACTTCCTCAATTTGAACGCATCCACTTCCTGTATTTTGATCATGCCATGGTAATCTTGGGTGATTCATCAGCTAGCGACCATCGCCATGGAGACCAGCTTCTCTCTCAGCCTCGATAACAGTGTGTCCTTAGTGAGGACAGACCAGAGCAGCGTTCTCTATTAACAGGGGCTAATCTGGATTAGCTGGCTTTATATATACACACACACACACACACACACACACACACACACACACACAAGAGATCGGTGCTGCATAAGAAGATTGTGAGCATGCAGTGATATCAGTGATGTAGCAAAGTGGGCGTGGCTAAACCAACACAATAAAATGCATATACTGTTTTCATTATGATGCTGAAATAACCAAGCTCTGAGATTAACCCAAAACTCTTCCTCTGACTATATAATGGATTTTGCATTTTAAAGAAAAGGGTCTGGGCTATCTAGCTCTGTTCGAACTGGGGGGGAGCTAAAGTCTGTCCTGGAAAAATGGCAACAGAACCTCTCATCTCATTATCTCTAGCCGCTTTATCCTGTTCTACAGGGTCGCAAGCGAGCTGGAGCCTATCCCAGCTGACTACGGGCGAGAGGCGGGGTACACCCTGGACAAGTCACCAGGTCATCACAGAGCTGACACATAGACACAGACAACCATTCACACTCACACCTACGGTCAATTTAGAGTCACCAGTTAACCTAACCTGCATGTCTTTGGACTGTGGGGGAAACCAGAGCACCCGGAGGAAACCCACGCGGACACGGGGAGAACATGCAAACTCTGCACAGAAAGGCCCTCGCCGGCCACGGGGCTCGAACCTGGACCTTCTTGCTGTGAGGCGACAGCGCTAACCACTACACCACCGTGCCGCCCGCAACAGAACTTGAAACAACAAAATCCATCAACACATGTATTGTATTTTTACATTGTTCAAGAAATCCAAATCCTAGATGCTTTAATGATGCAAATATACAAGCAACCCAACGTCATTCCCCACCCCTTCACCCGACTATGCTTTCATTTGCATATTGGAACCTGACTGGTTCTTATATTTTATGATGCAATTACACAGTCTTGTCATGTCAGGGTCAATCGATAGATATTTAATAGAGTTTTAGGGTTTTCAGCTCCACCTCCTCTATTTTCCCTCCAGGCTCAAATTAACTCTCCGAAAAGGAGTGAATGAGAAAACAAGTTTACAAGGACTCAAGATTTCATGAGCAAAAGTAATGCTTTTTCAAACACTGAAAAGTTTCAGATGCTCCTTGTGAGACAATTGTAATCCTCGGCGTTATTTACGCTGGAGACGCCACTGTTTGTCGTGGCTCATTTCATTCCCATGACATTTTTGAAAGCCTTTAGTCAGCTGAACTTAATAATGAATAAAGTTAACATGCTAACAAGTTTACAGTTCCTCATAATCCCTCTCAAGGAAGGACATAACGCCATCTTCTTGGATCTATAATTCTTGACATTTGGGTGTTTGGACAAGTCAAGTAAGGTACTTTATTTAGTCTTGGTATCTTTGTTTATCAATTGTTTACAAATTAGTTTTGTGATGGTGGGGGCATAACTTGGAGAACGCTACTATATTGTTTCATAGATAGCAATAACTTCGCTAGCTATCATAGCAGTAACTAACTTAGCAATATGTTTCATGTGTTTTAGTGTTAGCTCGTTAATGTGAATGGGTTTACTCATTTCTCACAAAAGAACACTGGACAACATGGAGAATTTTTAGTGGATGGTAAGACTAGTTTATTAATAAATAATTTGGGGGCTGATGATGGATGTTGTTTCTCCCATCTCTTGCCTTGTTGATGATATCGGCACTGATGTCAACATTACTTGTTGCTATTGTGCTGCAATATGGCATGAAGAAGCGATATCTAAAGGTGTAACACCATTTCAGTATTTCGGAAAACACACATATGTGGTGTTCTTTATAGATAGACATAACTTGTCATCGACATGTCAGAAATGTGGCTTTTATAAACCTTTTATTGTTTTACATGACAGTGACTTTCAAAACACGATAGAATAAAAGACGCAAATGTATTTATCATGACGCATTATGTCATCCATGTAAGAAGGTTAAAGGTAGACTGCCTTTCAGATTTTTCAAGTTTAGGTCATAAAAAGAATTTTCCTTGAGACCCGGTTATTTTTGTTTAGTGGAACGAAAGCTACTGAATTTGAATCACAGACTTCCAATTTTATTAGTTTTTTTTTTTTTAATAGAACAATTAATGAATTTAGGGCCACGTGACCGCTACTTTTTTCCTGCTTCGCCACGACCCAATTCAAGATTGTCAGTAAACCCGCTGAGGAGACTACTAACATGGACTACAATTCCCAAGACACACAGCGCCCTCTATCTCCGGCTTACTGAATCTCAGCTGTCACCCATTTCCTCAACCACTGGTCTCCCTACTTAAACTCCCCAAACACTCACTTCCCTGTGACGTATCGTCCTGTTTATCCAGACATAACAAGCCTTGTATCTTTCCTGACTGTTTCTTGTGTTTCTGATCTTTTGCGTCCTGTTTCCAGTTTTCACTCTTTGTCTTTCCTAGTCTAAGTTGTTCGCCAATCGCCCGACCTGTGCTTGCCTTCTCGACTCTGATTTCTGATTAGTGTTTTGGCTTTGTTGACAGTCTGCACTCTCCCTTCCTCCGTGCATATCTCTGTAAGTGCCTGCATTCTAACAGGATACTTCACCTACATGGAGGTAGCGGAGAATATGAAGCGGAATGCTTTGAACACGCAGGGGCATTTGCTTGGAGAACATCAACAGATGCTCGCCGATCACAACACCAGGATGACACAGCTCGCAACTGTGATGTCGCAAGCCCTCCAAGCACGCTCCGAGCCTCCTCCCAGCTCAGCACTACAGCTCCGGAGAAATTTGCCAGAAAAACTATCACCTGTAAAGGTTTCCTTCTCCAATGTTCTATGTATGTCGCCACCATGCCTACCTTATCTGACGAGCATAAAATAGCTAAATTCCTAACCTTTCTCTCTGGCAAAGTGCTCCGCTGGGCTACTGCAGTTTGGAACAAGGGTGACAAGCCAACCACTTCATATGAGCACTTCCTCTCGTTGTTCAAGCGAGTCTTCGATTACGAACCAGAGGGGATTGAGGTCGGTGAAAGTCTGCTCGCCAGTTCCCAAGGCTCAAGAAGTGTGGCAGAGTATGCGCTGGACTTTCAGACACTAGCAGCTGCTAGTGGGTGGAACAACCCAGTCCTCAAGGCAGTGTTCTGTCACGGTCTGCATCCTGAAGTGGTCAGTGAACTAGCCTGCAGAGACGAGAATCTCATCTTGGACGCCCTCATTGATTTAGCCATCCGCATTGACCAACTACTAAAGCGCTGACCCTCTCTCCACGACTGCCCCAAGTCATTGCAGCCCTCTGTGGACAACACGCCTATGGAAATATCTCGCACCAGGTTAACCCAGGCCGAGCGGACTAGGCGTCATCGGGAGGGCTTGTGTATCTACTATGGGAGCGCCGAACATGACATCCGACATTGTCCATCCGCCCTGTCTGTGAATCTCCAGTAGAAACACCAGCAGAATCTACGTTCCCGGTGAGAGTAGTTAAATCTAAGTCCTTTGAGATTCCTGTAATGCTAAGGGTAGCGTCCACCACCTATACTCTCTCTGCTTTCATTGACTCAGGGGCAGAGGGGAACTTCATTAACCAGGCCGTTGTACAGAAGCTCAACCTGCCAACCACTCCTCTGTACAGCGTGCTCAGCATTAAAGCCATCGACAGAGGACCTATAGGCGATGGACTCATCACAACATGCATTCAAACCATCCAGCTACAAGTTGGAGTGTTACACAAAGAGGACATCTCCCTGTATGTTACCACTACCGTCAACCATGACATAGTCCTTGGGTATCCCTGGCTACAGCTGCACGACCCTCTGATCTCATGGCATAGTAAGGAACTTCTACAGTGGTCCTCCACATGTTTCAAGAGCTGCATTTCTCATCCCCAAGTCCTAGTGTCATCCACGTCCATAGAAAGTCCTCAACTAGACTCCATAGAAAATGTGCCTGAATGCTATCAGGAACTATCCGAGGTCTTCAGTAAAGGGAAGGCTTGCGGGCTACCCCCACACCGGCCATATGACTGCGCTATCGACTTGCTGCCTGGTATATCTCCTCCCCACGGACATATCTACCCCTTGTCTCAGAAGGAACAGAGCGCCATGGAGGAGTACATTCAGGAGGCCCTGAAGCAAGGGGATATCTGCCCTTCCAAGTCCCCTGCATTGGCCGGTTTCTTTTTCGTAGAGAAATGAGGGGGTGGACTCAGGCCTTGTATTGATTACCGAGGTCTTAATCAGGTCATGGTGAAATATCCCTATCCTCTTCCCCTGGTCCCGTCAGCATTAGAGCAACTCAGAGCCGCACGAATCTTTTCCGAGCTAGACCCGTGCAGCGCCTACAACCTGATCCGGATCCGTAAAGGTGACGAATGAAAAACGGCTTTCAGCACAACCACGGGACACTTTGAATACCGGGTAATGCCGTATGGCCTTTCTTTGGCTCCCAGCTTGTTCCAGTGTCTGATAAATGACGTGCTACGGGACATGCTGGGGTAATATGCCATAGCCTACATAGATGACATCTTGATTTATTCCACGGATATCACAAGCCACTTGGTACACGTCAGAACCATTCTCCAGTGTCTACTGGAGAACCATCTGTATGTAAAAGAAGATAAATGTGAATTTCATAAGAACAAGATCTTGTTCCTCAGCCATGTCATCAGTGCTGAAAGTGGAAGCATGGGATTCATCCAAGGTATCAGCCGTCACATCCTGGCCTGTCCCCAACTCGATCAAGGAGCTTCAAAGATTCTTGGGCCTTGCCAACTTCTGCTATCATTTCATCCGAGGGTTCAGTTCTCTGGCGGCACCACTAACCGCTTTGCTGAAGAAGGGCCCCAAGCGCCTAGGCTGGAACTTGGTGGCAGAGGAAGCCTTCAGGAAGCTCAAGTCAGCCTTCACTTCGGCCCCAATACTCCAACATCCCGATCCCACCAAGCCATTCATTGTAGAAGTGGAGGCATCAGACATAAGCGTAGGGGGCATCCTCTCCCAACGCTTGGGGGGAAAAACAGAAGTTGCATCCTGTGACTTTCTTTTTGAAGAAATTGTCATCAGCAGAAAGGAATTACGATGTGGGAAACAAAGAATTGCTTGCCATTAAGCTAGCCCTTGAGGAGTGGAGACACTGGCTAGAGGGAGCCAATCACCCTTTCGTTATCCTCACTGACCATAAGAACTTGAAATATCTCCAGAAAGCTAAACGATTAAACCCACATCAGGCCAGGTGGGCTCTATTCCTTACATGGTTCAATTTCACTATTTCATTCCACCTGGGTTCCAAGAACGCTAAGGCAGATGCCCTATCCAGAACGTTTGGCTCATCACAGCACGACTCATCCACTCAGCCTGTCCTTCCTCCACAGTGTTTCATAAGGTCTATTACCTGGGAACTGGACACGGAGATAAAGAACCCACAGGTCCGTCCTATCCATCTCCCGCCAAGCCTCCTCTATGTACCTAAGCATCTTCGTAGCCGACTAATCACCTGGGCACACTCATCTCCAGCTACGGGACACCCAGGCAGTCAACGCACCCACCAAATGCTAAGAACTAAGTGTTGATGGGAAAACATGCTCACGGAGTTTAACCAGTTCATCGCTTCATGTTTGGAATGTGCTCAAGCAAAGGTCCCTAGGCACCCCCCCACCCACCCCCCCGCCTGCAAGTTATGCCCCCTCCCGGTTCCTCAAAGGCCCTGGTCACACTGAGCCATAGACTTCATCACAGACTTACCTCCCTCCCAAGGCAATACAACCATCATGGTGACCATTGACTGTTTCTCCAAGGCTCTCAAGCTCATCCCCCTGCCAGATATCCCCACGGCTGCACAAACCGTGGAATTGCTATTTCAACAAGTCTTTAGGTACTATGGCATCCCTGAGGACATAGTAAGTGACTGGGGTCCCCAGTTCATCTCACGTTTCTGGTCCAACTTCATGGAGAGATTGGGAGTATCGGTAAGTCTCACCTCCAGCTATCATCCCCAGTCTAATGGCCAAGTAGAAAAAGCAACTCAATCAGGAGATCAGCTGCTTCCTGAGGATATACTGCATGTGCAACCAGGGGGACTGGGCGTGCTTTCTCCCTTGGGCCGAGTATGCACAGAACTCGCTAAAACACTCAGCTACCCAGTTAACACCTTTCCAGTGCATACTCGGCTACCAGCCACCCCTGTTCCCTTGGGACTACATGCCCTGTCAAGTACAAGCAGTCAACGACTGGTTTTCATGCAGCCAAACTGTCTGGGAAGAGGTTCACCAGCGCCTTGAATCAGTGTGTGCCAAGTACAAGGAATATGCGGACAAACATAGAGGTGAGACTCCAAACTTTTCCCCTGGCGACTGAGTATGGGTGGCCACAAAAAACCAGAGGGCACTAAACACATGCATAAAGCTCCAACCTGGCTACATTGGGCTATTCAAAGTGCTACGCTGTATCAATGACGTATCGTACCGCCTGGAATTACCCCCTCACAGCTGAGTAGCTCCAACCTTCCACGTATCCCAACTAAAGCCTGCCATTTTTGGGCCTCTTGCCAGCAACACACCAGCCCAGGAGCACACAACTCTTGACCTCGAGGGAGAACCCATATAACAGGTCAACAAAATCCTCGACTCAAGGCGAAGAGGAGGACAGATCGAGTACCTGATTGATTGGGAGGGATATGGACCAGAGCAACAAAGTTGGGTCAAGAAGAAAGACATCCTGGATCCCCTGTTAAAGCAGCAATTCCACGCCCAACACCCCGACAAACCAGCATCCAGAGGTAGAGGTTGTCCAAGAAAGAATATAGCTCCCGGAGGTAGCTCCTTGGGGGGGGGGGGGGTTCCTCATCTCATTATCTCTAGCCGCTTTATCCTGCTCTACAGGGTCGCAGGCAAGCTGGAGCCTATCCCAGCTGACTACGGGTGAAAGGCGGGGTACACCCTGGACAAGTCGCCAGGTCATCACAGGGCTGACACATAGACAACCATTCACACTCACATTCACACCTACGGTCAATTTAGAGTCACCAGTTAACCTAACCTGCATGTCTTTGGACTGTGGGGGAAACCGGAGCGCCCAGAGGAAACCCACGCGGACACGGGGAGAACATGCAAACTCCACACAGAAGGGCCCTTGCCGGCCACGGGGCTCAAACCCGGACCTTCTTGCTGTGAGGCGACAGCGCTAACCACTACACCACCATACCGCCCAGGGGGGTTCTGTCAGTAAACCCACTGAAGAGACTACTAACATGGACTACAATTCCCAAGACACACAGCGCCCTCTATCTCCGGCTTACTGAATGTCAGCTGTCACCCATTTCCTCAGTCACCGGTCTCCCTACTTAAACTCCCCAAACATTCACTTCCCTGCGAAGTATCATTCTGCTTATCCAGACATAACAAGCCTTGTATCTTTCCTGACTGTTTCTCGTGTTTCTGACCTTTTGCTTCCTGTTTCCAGTTTTCGCTCTTTGTCTTTCCTAGTCTTTACAAGGGGTGCCAATAATTGTAGAAAGCATACTTATTTAATGGTGGCTACAATGTACAAGGGTTATAGTTCAGGGTTAGGGTTTGGGTTATAGTTCTGGGTTTGGGTTATAGTTCAGGGTTAGGGTTTGGGTTATAGTTCAAGGCATGGGCGCTGCCAGGGGGGGAAAGGTTCGAACAATTCTAGG
The DNA here is from genome assembly GCF_027579695.1 of Neoarius graeffei. Taxonomy (NCBI): domain Eukaryota; kingdom Metazoa; phylum Chordata; class Actinopteri; order Siluriformes; family Ariidae; genus Neoarius; species Neoarius graeffei. Next base: position 49,951,573 of record NC_083596.1, read on the forward strand.
GGCCCCGCACTGCCATGGGGCCCTTTAAGGGGCTGATAATATGCTTTTAATGATTTTAATAAGACTTTTGAAATAACAACAATGCAATATTCCATCTGGTAAAATGAGCTAATTGAACAAGGTTGTCTATTTCTTGAGTTCTTCAACATATTGTCATTTAACCCTCCCCCTTTTGTGAAATGGTACGGTCCACTTCTGGTAGAAGCGCGATGCGTTAAATCTGTGTGCTGATCAGTGCAACGCTACTTGCTGCTGTGTCACGGTGCAGCAGCCAGCCAGCCAGCAGTGGAGAGCGTACAGTCTATGATCGCTAAATATGAAGAGTGGCTGTCAAAAACGTAAAGAAAGGCAGCTGAAAGCTGAGAGGGACCGGAGAGGCAGGCAACTGGTCACTCAGTTTTTCCCAAAGAAAGGTAGCTATCGCTCACGTGTGTGTTCAAAATATTAGCGAATGGTAAATGAACAGTATGAACGTGGTTGGATTAGCCTATCAAGAGAACACTTTTACAGTTTGTACAATGACATTTTTTCCATTTTAATAACTGAACTGACTTGTGTGATAAACAAGATGAAATATTACGTTATGCTGGTGCTAATAACTAGTGCTAATAACCAGTTTCATAACTAATGGGGTGCCCTAAATATGCACAGATTCAGCCTCAGGGCGACCTCCGCCCTACCAAACCACTGAACCCCCCTTTGGAGAAGGAGGTAAGCAGCAATACAACCCATAAATGCTTTAGGATTGAAGTTTTTAATGAGCAAGCGCCATATACAGTTTGCTAGATTAAAGTGTTGCTAATAACAGACACCAGTCAATTCCATAGGTATTTTGATGCTGGGTAGAAAACTTTTTCTATGATTTATTAGCAGTCACATCACACATTTCACTACCAATTGTCCTAGCACAAGAAGGCATGTGGCAAAATCTTGAATTTTCATTTGTGATTGTAAATGCATCAGAATTAGTCACTGACCAGTTTTCATCTAGTCCCTGGTAAGTTAATACATAAAATGTAATAACAAAGTCACAAACTCAAGGTCCATGGGCTATCAAAAGTCAAATAATGACAATAGTGCAATTGTGACGAGGATGGGCAAAGTTGAGGGGGCCCAAAATTCTGATCTTTCATGGGGCCCAAAATTTCTGGCGGCGCCCCTGGTTCAAGGTTTGGGTTTGGGTTATAGTTCAGGGTTTGGGTTTAGGTTATAGTTCAGGGTTAGGGTTTGGGTTATAGTTCAGGGTTTGGGTTATAGTTCAGGGTTTGGGTTTAGGTTATAGTTCAGGGTTAGGGTTTGGGTTATAGTTCAGGGTTTGGGTTTGGGTTATAGTTCAGGGACTGGGTTGGGGTTTGGGTTATAGTTCAGGGACTGGGTTAAGGTTAGGGTTTGGATGAGGGCTTCGGTTTGGGTTATCATTCAGGGTTAGGGTTTGGGTTAGGGTGTATCCTATATGGTTGGATGTGGGAAGAGTTGAACATCTGACCGGGACCACATCCAGTTCCAACGCCTCTCTTTAAAATTCCAGTACTTTTCAAAACAAACTGTATAAAACAAAACAAACACCCATAACTCTAATTATTTCTTCTTCTGCTTCTTCTTATTATTATTATTACTCCTCCTCCTACTACTACTACTACTAATAAATGGATTTACAGTGAACCTGTTGCGCTCGTGACTTGAGTGACGTGATAACGGCAGTCTTGGCTCGTGCTCCCGGTTTCCAGACAGTGACGCTGTCCGCCATTCTCAGCCGGTGACATGAGAGAGAGAGAGAGAGAGAGAGAGAGAGAGTCCAGCGTGTGCGCGCGTGGCCAGTCGTGCGCGCTCCCATCTTGTGACTCTGTACCGGTAAATCGGGACTTCTTCACTCCCTCACGCGCTCGGCTCGTTATTTATTTATTTAGCGAATGACGACAGGTGTTTAAAAAACAACCGTGCGCGTGTCAGCTTGAGTGTGAGCGCGCGCTGGGGAAAGAAAGAAGAAGAAAAAGGAAAAAAAAAGTGAACCGTGGAAGTGAAGTGAAGCCAGTGAGTCGCGCGCAGAAACGGTGCCGGTTATGTAACTTGGCGCTCGCGAGTGGACCGGGTCAGAGCGACGCGGAGAAGCTCCGGTGTGAGTCGGGATCCGCTCGTCTCGCGCTCCGGTGAGTAGCGCTGCGGTGTTTTCAGCGCGCGCTGTGCGGCTGCGGAGGAAAGCTGTTATCGCGTGCGCGAGCCGGACCGGTCTTCTTTCACGTGCATGGAAAAGCATCTCTCTTTCTCTCTGTGTGTGTGTGTGTGTGTGTGTGTGTGTTGCTTTCTGCTTTTTTTTTTAATTTTGTGAAACTTTTTTTTGAAACAAAACTTTACGTATAAAGTCAGAGCACGCGCGCTGCACGCATCAGCTGTCGTCATTAATTGCTTTAACAGTGCTGCTGCTGCTGCTGCTGTTGTTGTTGTTGAGCAACTTTTCCAGGGTTCCACCTTCAATCCAGTACAACCTACAGCATTCTGTCAAAGTAATACGTCATAAAGTCCGCCTGTAACCATGGCGACCGGCTTTGATACACTGATTGAGCAGCACATAACCAGCTTCTCTGTTATCGTGACTCAACAGGACGCCATGTTCAGATTATTTTCCCTTGTTAGTGACCTAAATATCTTGTTTTAAAGTTTGTTATGAAAAGCGCTGCAGAGAAAAATAAAGAAGTTATCAGTTACACAACACAGGCCTGAGACTTGGGTTGAGCAAGCTGCTGTGACGTCATGCCCCTGATTTCATGCTGAGCGCGTGCTGGGGGCGGGGTCATGCCATCCATGACGCATTTAACTCGGTTGACTGCATGACATTCTTGAAATGCTGACCACCCGTGTTACACCACTGATGTAAATGTCCAGCGGGTGGACACATCGTTCCAGAACACCGGTTCTCAAAGTGGGGTCCGTGGAACCCCCAAGGGCCTGTGAACAGAGGCGATTCTAGAGTCTGTTGTGGCCCCAAGCAAAAATTTCCAGGGGGCCCTTCTGACCAGTGTTCATCACCAATATGTTATAAATAATCTGACACCAACGAAAAAGGTATGAAACCAAAGTTTTTTAAATTCCAAATGTGAAAATACAATGGTAAAGAACAATAAAAACAATAAAAAACAAAATAAATAAGCCCTCGGGCCCCGACTCTCGGGGGGGCCCCTGGACTAGGGGGCCCTAAGTAGTTGCCTGCCTTGCCTGTTCACAAGCTGCGCGTCTGCCTGTGAAGCATAGCGGGGGGGGGGGTTCAGTGTTGTTACTCTGATGGAAATCAATGCCACATTATCAAAGTTTGAATAGTTTTCAGGGTCCAAGCGCCAAAGCCAAATCAGACCTCATGGGTTCTCCAAAAACATGATAAAAAAATCTAAATCTTCAAGAGGTGCTGAAGGGTGAAGAGCTCCCTGGCAGCAAAAAGTTTTCAAGCCACTGGCTTAGAACATGCTGCTTTTATTTATTAATGAAGGTTGTACTTTTTATAGTTACTGTTAATGTTATGAGTCCTGTTCTGTGACATGTTGTAGCATCTATAGCTGCTTTTAAGACCAAAAAAAAAATTCAGCTTGTCATGTTACTGAGAAACTGCAACGTTTTACACATAAAATTTGTAAAATCTCCTTACAAATAAACGCCTCCTTACAGAAAACGTCCAACCCTTTTAGTATTAGCGGAGCGTCCGTCATGAAAGTCCCTGTGAATCAGCTGTTACTATAGGAACTCGAATACGTTGTGGCTGCGCTACTGTCAGAGCTGCTGTTCGAGCAAACCAATTCCCAACAAATTCGGACAACAAAACCTTCTTGTAAATCCTTTCAAAAAATGAGCTGCGGTTTTCATTTCCACTCTCCTGATTGCTCATGGATTCTTTGGGGCGTGACCTGTGCTCTGACTGGATACGAACATCACCAAGAGCTACATTTATGATTTAAAAAAAACCAAACAAACAAACAAACAAAAAAACGTCTGAACGTTCTGAAGTCATGAGCTACATTCATGTGTCCCTGTGTTAAAGAGAAAGTTCAACGTGAGCACTTTGAAGTTGATGAGTTTTTTCGCAATGTTGGTGTTTCTCACTTTGTCGGAATCAGTTGGAATTTCATGTCGCGCTTGATGTGTAATGTTCGTTGTGAGTAGTGATTTACCAACACGTGTTAAGAAAATGCTGACATTCCTGAAGTTGTAGCTTTACGTTATCCTGATAAAACACTTTACAGCTACCTACTAGCTAGCTATAATCGTAATCAGATGTGACGCATGATGATTTAAAAAAAAAAAGTTAAAATCTATTAAAAAAAAATTGCAAAGTCCAAAGAATAGTTATCTGTTAACAGATCTGGGCCGCTGCTCTTTCATCATTTCATCTTGTTGCATGTTTTTCAGTTTGTGTCCAGATTAAACCAGATGTTTAAATACAAAAAAAAAAAAAAAAGACATTAAAGTGACCAAATACCATGTGACATTTTTGGCCATGACTTTCAAGGAACACAGAAAGAACAGCTGATTTCACTGATTTCATGTGTGTGTGTGTGTGTTAGGTAAGGCCACTGTTATGCAGCTTTCCTGAATCTGGGTTACTGGGCCATTGCAGACAGGCCAGGCAGTGTGACCAGCCATGCAGAAATGAACCTAAGCCTGTTTCTTGTGGTTAAACTCACCTAAAAGTGTGCTCGCCCTTTAAGAGCTGTGTCTGATTCTCGGGAACAGATCTGCTCCAACATGCAGCAAAACTCAATTCTGGGCAGACAGACCAGTAATAAGTCATAATAATAATTATAAGTGACATGTTTTTAGAGATCAGGAACGTTTATTAACCCAGGCAGCGGGTTGTTTTTAAGATTCCCCAGACGACACAGGACAAAGCAGGAAGTAAACAGTTAACTTTATTGGAAACACAGATCAAAATATGTTAAAGACAAATGTGTGGGACAAGCTGGAAGGAAATAAAGTGCACTGAAATGATGTGTAACCGCAAGCTGGCCTAGTGGTTAGCGTGTCCGCCTCTTGACTGGGAGATTGCGAGTTCTACTTGTGGTTGGGTCATACCAAAGACCATCATAAAAATGGTACCTACTGCCATCTGGCAAGGCACACTGCAATACAGATGTGAGTAGGGAAGTTAAACTCTTGCGGTGACCGGAGGACTCCCCCCCCCCCCCCCCCCCCCACTGTAACCCTAGCAATCGGCACCGTACCCATGCGCTTCAAGGAGTTGGGTGGTGCTAGGACAGGAGACTGCTTGGGAGGATCCTGGCGTGAGAGGGACTTTGATTTGAAACGCTGTGTCTGATCATCCAAATCCGCCCTAGTTTTAAATAATCATGTTGTAATGGAAGTTTGTTTTGAAGCGTTTCTATAGCAACAGATGATGTACGATGTACAATAGATGTTCCACAAAAACAGATTTAAAAAAACGTATAGCATTGTTGTGAAGTTTTCTGTAAAGAGAAATGTGTTTATTTTTACGTTTATGGAAGGAGTCTCCAGTGTGAGTGCTTTGTATTTTTCCGACTTGACACTTTTTTGCGGTTTTTCTGTAACACTGTAACATGACAAGCTGCGTTTTGGTCTATTTAGAGGGACGAATCAGACATCGTCAAACAGGACGCTGATGAATTCTCAGCAAGAGCGTCACAAGATCGATTTATCTTCTCAGCGAAAAGAAAAGTGATTCGGCTTCCAGAGTTCACCGAAAACATTCCAAATTCAAAGAGTTGACTCATGATTCATGACTCATTGACTCACATCTCTTAGGTATAAATTTATCGCAGCATCGCTTTGACGCTGGATAAACGTTTTTGTCCTTTATGGGACGTCCATAGATGACAGACCTCAATTTCTCTCTCTGTCTGTCTGTATCTCTGATATGTCTAGGTCTATTTCAAGAGGATCTTCGATATCTGTGTGTTTGGGTTATGACTTTGCTGACAGGAAGAAAAGAACTACTTTCACACTTTACCTCTCTTTGCATATATTTTGCATTAAAGCAGGGGATCATAATGATGCATTTCACAAACAGCTGGGAACAGTTGGGACCAGCTCACATGGTTCTGTTTGTATAGTTGTTGTTTTATTAATAATTAGCATTACTAGCTCATGGAATGGATGGGTTTTTTTTCATCAGATGGTTTAACTTTTCCTGAATGCCTGAATGCTAGTGTTGGACTCCTGATAATGGACTGAGATCTCCATGTTTTCTCTTCTGTTCCCTTCAGGTATTTTAGTTCCATCTCACTGGGTGGAGATCACATCACAGCTGCCACACATGTGGCTCTTCTCGAAACCTGTCTGATCTTGACCTAGATTTGCTCAGTGTTTTTTTTTTTTTTTTACTTCTAGGAACAAATGTGAAGCAACCTTGATCAAACCCTTAGCATTAGCGGTTTTCAGGGTCATTAGATAAGAGGTTGCAGAAGATAGAAAAAAAGCACACCAGAGAGCTCACACTCCCAAAATGATCAGAATGTTAAGTTGTGACAAACCTCCATGTCTCCCATTGTCACCTTCTCCATGTTTCCTCCTTCCTTAAAACCAGCCACGCTAATTTTTTTAACAAACGATAACAAAAAGCAGCCCGTTATCAGGGCAAAGTGTTTTCACGTTAGTGTTAGTGCTCATTTAGTGCTAATACTTCAATGGGCATGACTCGGATAAAAAAGACACTTTGTGCTCCTGTATGTATTGTAGTGCTTTTGAGGAAACCTACTGCTGGTCTAGAAACAGCAGCACTCAGTCAGTGATAAGCACAAAGTTTTGGAATTGATCATGAAAGTTTAAAAATCTCTCCACAAAGGCCCAGCGGAAGTCTAGAATTTTCCATAGAAGACCGGAATTTTCCATGAATGTCTAGAATTCTACATGAAGGTGTAGAATTATCTTTGAAAGTCTAGAAATCTCTCCATGAACGTCTAGAACCTTCCTCAAAGTTCTAGCATGCTCCATGAAAGTCCAGAATCTCTCCATGAATGTCTAGAATCTTCCATGAGATTCTAGAATTCTCCATGAAAGTCTAGAAATCTCTCCATGAATGTCTAGAATCTTCCATGACATTGTGGAAATCTCCATGAAAGTTGAGAACTCTCTCCATGAAGGTCTAGAACTTTCCATAAGGTTGGAGAATTCTCCATGAAAGTCTAGAAATCTCTCCATGAAGGTCTAGAACTTTCAGTGAGATTCCAGTATTCTCTATGAAAGTCTAGAAATCTCTTCTTGAAGGTCTAGAACCTTCCCTGAGGTTCTCCAATTCTTCATGAAAATCTAGAGTTTCTCCATGAATGTCTAGGATCTTCCATGAGGTTCTATATTTCTCCGTGGAAAGTCTAGAAATCTCTCCACAAAGGTCTAGAATCTTCCTTTAGGTTCTAGATTTCTACATGAAAATCTATAAATCACTCCATGAATGTGTAGAATTTTTTGTGCAAGTTTAGAATGTTATGTGGAAGACCAGAATGTTGAAAATGATCAGTCAAATTCTAGAATTTCCCATGAGGTTCAAGAATTCTTCACACATGCCTAAAATTCTCTCTGGAGAATTTTATGGAACTCAGAAATGGAACTCTCTCATGTCGTGTGATGTGTCCTGTGATATCAGGCGATGTTTTTACCAAGGTCAAAGTTTGTTTCCACTTTTATCCAGAGTGACAGCTGAAATGAATGCATTTACTGTTTAAATCATGTTTCTTGGATCTAGTTCTTTTCAGGACAGGAATGGTCGAATGACCAGTGATTTGCCAACCATTACAATTCCCTGTTTATGAAGAAGTAACATTCTGTTGTTCATTCACAGTTCTGTTTATTACTGTGGAATATAGCAGCGATAAACAGTCTTTCCCTGCAGTACTGTCAGAGCCGCTATCATAGAAAACTAACCAACACTTTCTGGCCAATCAGAGTCCAGTATTCAACAGCGCCGTGGTAAAAAGTAAACACCTGCACAGTTACTTTGTTTAATGACTCTGGTTTTGTGTGTGTTTTAATCATCATTCCCGCCCGGATGTTGTGTAATGCATCTCAGTGATCTCTGCTTGTTAACGACATACAATGAAACTCTCTTCATGCTCATTACCGTTTAGGACATGCCCAGTGATTGTTCCACTTTCCACGACTACTTTTATACGTCCACATAACCATCACTCCGCTCCAGTGAACTCCAGTCCGCTTCTGTGTCTCTGGAATTCCCAACATGCCCGGTCTTAATGAATACAATTACTACTGTTGTAAATAACCACCACCACCAGCACCACCACACCCTGCTGTCAGCTGAGGATGGGGCGAAAAAGGAAGAAAGAAAATAAAAAAGAAAAACAATAAACTACTGAAATACCTAAAAGAGAAGGAAAATTAAAAAATAAAATCTAAAAGTAAGGTAAGAAAGGAAGAAAGAAACAAATGAACAAACAAAACCAGAGTAACCCATCGAGAAAAATAGCAAAAAATAAAGAAATAAACGAATTAAAAGAAAAAGATAGAACCAAATTCAAAGAGAACAATACAAGGTAAAAGAAAGACAAGAAAACAAAAGACAAGTAAAAGAAAGAAGGAAAGAAAGAAACAAACAAAATGAGAAAGAAAGTAAACGTCATTCAGTTTTGAGCATGCTTTTGGATCACTCACTTCCTGTTGATGATACTTCACTTCCTGTCTATTCAGCCATAAATATCGTAGTCTGTCAAGTTTCAGTGTTTACAGGCCTTGTGGTTGTTGTTGTTTTTTTTTCTTTCTGGCCCAGAAATGATCACTTTCTTTACCCTCTTTAATTTCGGTCATGTTTCTAATTTCAAAATATAACGTTGTGATCTGAGGTAAAAATATTAAAGAACCAAAATCTCGTGGGTTAAACTGGTTTCAGTTTTTCACAAATGCAATCAACTGCATCAAAACGTAACAAATTAGTTCAAGATTTCATCTCAGAACTGCTCTTCTTTACTTTTGTTCTGTGAGCTAATTAGCATGCTAGCAAGCCGGCTAGTTAGCGCGCTAGTCAGTAAGTATATTTAGTAAGTGCTGACTGTGATTAAAGATGTGAGAATTTCAGTATCAAATCCTGAGTGCGTTTAATTCAACTCCAATAATTAATTACTGTAATTTATTATCTGTAAAAGGAATATACTGTCATACGTGTGTGTGTGTGTGTGTGTGTGTGTGTGCACGCACTCTGTCTGATGGAGTGAACAGGAAGACAGATGAGTCTCATGACTCCAGATGGAATGTGTGGTATCCGTGTCACCGCCACGCACAGTGTTCTGCCAGTGTTCTCCAGGCAGCGATACACACATCCTGTCCTCTCACCCTCACCCCCTCTCACACACTCTTCTTCATTTTGTAATGAGGGTGGTGAAGTAAAAATCGAGAGACAGAGAGAGCTCGAGAGAGTGTGTGTGTGTGTGTGTGTGTGTGCACGCGCACAGTGCTTGCATTCTGCTGTTGGTGTTGGGTTCAAAGACAGCTTCACAATGTAACCATGACAACAAGAAACCAGAAAACCAGAACAGAGAAAGACAGAGTACTAAGAGGTGTGTGTGTGTGTGTGTGTGTGTGTGTGTGTGTGTGTGGTCCACTGGTGAGCCTGAATCAGTGTCACAGTGGGTCATAATGTCACTGGATACACAGCAGTGATGTCACACCCAGTTGTCACGCTGCCCTGTCTGTCCACACTGAGAGATGGTGTGTGTGTGTGTGTGTGTGTGTGTGTGTGTGTGTGTGTAGAGCAACTGTGTCCGTGTTATGAAATGAAAAATGGAAAAAAAACCCTCACGCTGACTTAATTATAGTCTCTTCTATATTAATTAGTCTGTGCCTTTTCTTTTCATTCTACAGAATAGACCTCTCTCTCTTTCACTCACACAATCACACACACACACACACACAGAAGAGATGGTGAAACCTCTGTTTTGTTGTGATGTCGATGAGATAACTGAAACATTTTCCCAGGAGAAGATCACTGGAGAAAGTGAGGCGGAAGAAGTGTGTGAATGAGGGTGTGTCTCATCATCTCCTCTGTGATGTCATACAATGGGGGTAGAACCTCAGATCCTTTGTGATGTCATAGATGAGATGGTGGAACCTCAGTTTTTTGATGTTTTTGTGCCCTCCCGAGGTCATCGATAAAGATGTGGAATCTTCCCTCCTTTGATGTATCATATCGGGGATTTGGGATCCTCACATCCTTTGTGATGTCACCAAGGAGACAATTGGATGTAATTTCCTTTGTGATGTCATAAACAATATGGTGGAACCTCAGTTCCTCTGGGATGTTATGAATGAGGCGGTGGAACCAAAATAAGAACAGTACTAACAGTGCTGTACCTTGTCCTGTGTTGTCTTTTGTATCTCCAGGCGCCTGGGATAGTGAACGGAACAACTCTTTAAAATATAATCGGACCTTAAGGACCAAGACAGTATTTGACATGGACGTTGTTTGTTCTTTGGAGAACAAAGGTTCCGTGGAGGACTTATTCTGGCTCAATTCATGTTTCTACACTGAGGTCAGAATTTAAAAAAAAACAAACGGAGGAAAATAACAACCTTCTGAAAAACATGACCTCGCTGTTTACCACTATGTCGTGAAGAGTGAAACATGATCCGTGCTTTGCTTCCTCGTCTAATCTAATCAAGAGGCAATTCAAAGGCAGATTGTGTTCCCTGTAAATGAGGTGATAAACTGAATGGCAGTGGAATGTTTTATTTTTCTTGTGTGTGGGAGATTCCTTCCTTCCTTGTGTATCCAATATTAATACAGTGAGAATATAGACAGGTCTTTTTTTTTTTTTTAGATTAGCATGCTTATTATAGCCGATAGCTGGACTTTGTTGGACTGTGTTTGTTTTCCTGTTGGCATCTGGTGGACGCAGCGAGCTGCAATTCGTTATTAATTAACAGCCGAAATGTGACAAGAAGTCAGAGGAGTGTGAGTAAACAAACCCATAAGCACACTTGCGAGACTACGCTAATGAATTCCATCTCACTTTCCTTGACAGATCTCGAGCGAGGAAAGAAACCTCAGTCGGAAGCTACACTCTCACGGATTTCCTTGAGGACGGCTTGAATAAATCGACAGCTAGAGCTTGTGAGTGTCGTTTTCAATCTGTCTACATCAGAAGTTTTGCACCACAGTATCAGATGGATCGGCATGATGTCTCTGCATGCTAAGATGTTAAGCTAGCACAAGTGTGTTAGCGGTCAGAGGTTTTATTTGAGCGTGTTTGTTCTCAGAACGTTGAAGCAATTCTATAGAAATGAACGCTGAGCTTAAACAAAACCTGCTAGCAAATATATCAAGGGAATATTTAACAGTTATTCCACGAAATCGAGTCGTACATGAGCTGATAGCTGACGAGGCGCGTAGCACCGAGTTGTCTATCATCCATGTATGACGAGATTGAATGGAATAACTGTTTTATTCTATCCACATTCACTGGATTTTGAGAAACAGATCATTTTTATTTTTTGCAAATTCAATCAAGAAAAACTTTACACAAAACGTCCGACAAAATCATTTCTGCTTAGAATGGAAACTAACCGGCGAAACGACAGGAGCAATTTGTGAAAAATGTGATAATAATAATTCTTGAAAAATAAAAAAACTACGTTCTTACCATCAAATACTTTCATTCCATATTTTGTTGCCTTTTTTTGTAATTTTTTGGGGTTTTTTTTCTTGTAGAGTTTTTATTTCGTTCTCGGTTGGTTCAGCAACCCGCTCCGCCATTTTGTTTTTCTCTACTCACGGTGTATGAGCTGATATCCTAGTAGTAGAGTAGCCAATCAGAGCGTGTGATTGCTCATATCCAATGAATGTGGATAGGATAATCAGATTTATAATGAGATGAGTAATTTGAAGGCCTAAAATAAAGATGTAAGGAGTTAAAAACATTTGTCTTTTTCCTTCTTGTAAATGTACTTGAGAAAGTTTTCATTTTTAATAATAATAATTCAGGAAAGTCCTGGTACTTGGTTCTTTGGTAGAGTAACTCCACTTCTGCTTAACACACACACACACACACACACACACACACACACCTTCCTGACTCGAGTGTGTAAGGACGCAGACGTTCATTGTTTATGATCTACAGGAAATGCTTGATTTATTTAAAGGTTATATTTAATTCTGCAGAGTGAGTTAGTTCCTGTTATCGCTTGCATTACAGCAGCTAGAAACAGTCATTCTCTTTTTTCTGTCTTTCCTGAAGTTAACGAGACAAAAAAAGTCGAGAAAGTTCAGGTTACACCTTTACGTGAGTGTTACAAAGCACTGGCACTGGAGACTCCTTCCATAAACGGCTCCTTTACCGCATCGAGGATTATAAGAACATGTCTGTATTGCAGTTTGTATCACTGTGACATTTCTTTTTTTTTTGTAATCCAAGTGTAGCTCTTTTTTTTTCCATGTAAAATTAAGAAATGAAATGATTTGTTTGCCTTCAAGAGAAATCTCAATTCCATCTGTCTCTTAGTGCTTCTGCTGGAATTGTAACTCAGTCACGCACTGGTGCAGGAAGTGAATAATCACCTGGTGCTTTTGATAAGTAGTGCAAATGTAGGGTCACACACACACACACACACACACACACACACACACACACACACACACACCGTTCTGATATGATTCACACTTGCACATGACTCACAGAGCAGCCTGAATGAAGGCGAATGTGATTTTATTTATCAATGTATCTATTTATTTTAATGATGATGGCTCTGGTGTCTAAGATCTGTCTCTTAACATCCATAAAATATTCCAGGTTTAATGCTTTGATAATTTGCTGGTGTGTGTTTCAGGCGAGGAAGGAAGTTAACATGTAGTGGGATGAAAACTTCACATTATGATACGTCTTTACAAGTAGCACATGGTGCAACCTTTCAGTTATTCAGTTCGAGAAACTGCTAAAATATGAAGAAAGAGCAGCTCAGTTCATCACAACAGTGCAGAGACACAACTTTCTCTGATTTTCACTTTGACATAAATCTGTATTTTCAATATTAAACATGATGTGAGAGCAAAAATCTGCTCTGAGTGTGGATGAGTGTGCAACCTGGTGAACAGCCCCCCCCCCCCCACCCCCCCACCCCCCGTTCCACTGACCCACATTCACACGTGCTGTTCACAGAATAAAGTCTGTCACCGGATCAGACCTGAAAATCAAATCCAATCCAATCGACCACCGATCCTGCGTTTCTGTTCCAGACTAAAATCTGCTCATTGCTTAACTAGAATAGGAGAAAGAAAGAAAGAAAGAAAGAAAGAAAATAGCAAAAATGATGGTAAGAAAAGTAAAAAGGGGAAGGAAGAAAAAAAAACAGAAAAGGAGAAAATCAGAAAAAGGAAGGAAGGAAAAGAGAAAAGGAAACTCAAAAGAGAATGAGAATGAAAAAGAATGAAAAAGGAAGAAAATAAAATAAATGGGGAAGAGGAAATAAGCAAAAAGAAATTAAAATAAAAAGAGAGGGTAAATATGACAAAAAGGAAAAGAATAAAACAGGAAAGAAAGACAGAGGGAAATTAATGTCAAGAAGTTAATGGAAAAAAGAAAGAAGGATAGAAAGAAAACTAGAAAGAGGAAGGAAGGACAATAGAAAGAGGGAATGAAATAAATAAAATAGGACAAAGCGAATCACAAAACAGGGATGGAAGGAAAAAGGGGAGAAAATAAGAAATGAAGGAACAAGAGAAGGAAAGAGGTAATCAAGATATCTCATCTCATTATCTGTAGCCGCTTTATCCTTCTACAGGGTCGCAGGCGAGCTGGATCCTATCCCAGCTGACTACGGGCGAAAGGCGGGGTTCACCCTGGACAAGTCGCCAGGTCATCACAGGGCTGACACATAGACACAGACAACCATTCACACTCACATTCACACCTACGCTCAATTTAGAGTCACCAGTTAACCTAACCTGCATGTCTTTGGACTGTGGGGGAAACCGGAGCACCCGGAGGAAACCCATGCGGACACGGGGAGAACATGCAAACTCCACACAGAAAGGCCCTCACCGGCCACGGGGCTCGAACCCGGACCTTCTTGCTGTGAGGCGACAGCGCTAACCACTACACCACCGTGCTGCCCGTAATCAAGATATGGAAGGAAAAAAGAATAAAGAGGAGAGAAGTAAGTAAAGAGAGAAAAAGGGAGGAAAATCACGAGGAATGAAGAAGGAAAAAAGAAAGGGTAAAAAAGGGAATAGGAGAGAGAGAGAATGGAAAAAAATATTGAAAGTGAAAGGTACTGTGAGAAAAGAAAGGTGAAGAAAGAAAGAAAGAGTAACAAAAAAAGGAGAAAGTGGAAGAAATAGATGAATGAGGGATACAGAGAAAGGAAAGTAAGAAAGAAGAAAGGGAAGAATGGAAAAGGGAAACCAGAGAGAAATGAATGAATGAAAGGAAGGAGGGACAGGAGAAAAGAGGGCAGGTTCTGAGGTAAAGTGTGATGGTTGACCTGAATAAACTCCACATGCACAAACTGCTCACTGCCAGAATCGTGATGTGTGATGCAGTGTTCGCCATGGCAGCCAGATGGATACAAGCTTCTTTCTCTTCCTCTTCACACCACCTCAGAATGAAAAGATGAATCATCTCAAAGCTTTTAGCAATTCATCACAATTACAGCGTACTTTTGAAATGATCTGTGGCTAATCACAAGGCTGCTACTACTTACTCACTCGCTCGCTGGATTTAACCCTCAAACACACACACAACTCATCACCAAGTCACGGAGAGGAAAGTGTCGGAGTGTTTAAACTTCAAAAACTTTTCAGCTTTTTTCAGTACTTGTGTGTTTTTCGTGTGTGTTGTCAGTAGTTGTGTGCTTTTAGTAAGTGTGTGTGTTGTCAGTAGTTGTGTGTTTGTAGTTGTGTGTTGTCAGTAGTTGTGTATTTTTAGTGTGTGTCGTCAGTAGTTGTGTGTTATTAGTAAGTGTGTGTTGTCAGTAGTTGTGTGCTTTTAGTAAGTGTGTGTTGTCAGGAGATGTGTGTTTTTAGTGTGTGTTTTCAGTAGTTGTGTGTTTTTTGTGTTTTGTCAGTAGTTGTGTGCTTTTAGTAAGTGTGTGTGTTGTCAGTAGTTGTGTGTTTGTAGTTGTGTGTTGTCAATAGTTGTGTATTTTTACTGTGTGTCGTCATTAGTTGTGTGCTTTTAGTAAGTGTGTGTTGTCAGATGTGTGTTTTTAGTGTGTTTTCAGTAGTTGTGTGCTTTTAGTAAGTGTGTGTGTGTTGTCAGTAGTTGTGTGTTTGTAGTTGTGTATTTTTAGTGTGTGTCATCAGTAGTTGTGTGTTATTAGTAAGTGTGTGTTGTCAGTAGTTGTGTGTTTTTAGTGTGTGTTGTCAGTAGTTGTGTGCTTTTAGTAAGTGTGTGTTGTCAGGAGATGTGTGTTTGTAGTTGTGTGTTGTCAGTAGTTGTGTACTTTTAGTGTGTCGTCAGTCGTTGTGTGTTATTAGTAAGTGTGTGTTGTCAGGAGATGTGTGTTTGTAGTGTGTGTTGTCAGTAGTTGTGTGCTGTCAGTAGTTGTGTGTTTTTTAGTAAGTGTGTGTTGTCAGGAGTTGTGTTTTTAGTGTGTGTTGTCAGTAGTTGTGTGTTTTTAGTGTGTGTTGTCAGTAGTTGTGTGTTATTAGTAAGTGTGTGTTGGCAGGAGTTTGTGCTTTTAGTGTGTGTTGTCAGTAGTTGTGTGCTTTTAGTAAGTGTGTGTTGTCAGTAGTTGTGTGTTTTAGTGTATGTTGTCAGTAGTTGTGTGCTTTTACTGTAGGAAGTGTGTTGTCAGTAGTTGTGTGTTCTCAGTTGTAGTGTGTTTTAGTGTGTGTTGTTGTCAGTATTAGTGTTTTTTGTGTGTATTGTCAGTAGTTGTGTGTTGTCACTAGTTTTGTACTTTTAGTAAATAGTTGTGTTTTTCTGCAGTTGCATGTTTTTCGGTTTGTATTTTTAGTAGCTGTGCATTGTTAGTTACTGTGGGTTTTCATAGGCGCTCTCTCTCGGTGTGTGTGTATGTGTGTGTTGTAGTCAAGACCACCTAAACCGAGACCAAGTCCTGACCAAGACTAAAGTGTATCGCGACTGAGTCTAGACCAGGACCAGACCAGTGTGTGTGAAGGGGTGGGGGAGGGGTGACAGCGGTTAACAGGAAGAAATTTTTCAAATTATCAGTGAGTCACACTATTGCTTACAATAATTTGAAGCAGGAAATTTTACATCCAATCACAGTAACAATGTGAACCAATAAATCAGAAAATACACAGGCAATTTAGTGAAATCCCCACATTTGTGGTCTTGACTGGTCTTGAAATAAAATCTCGAGTCCTCTGTGTCTGAAACTGAGACGAGACCGAGACCTTCAAAAAATGGTCTTGAGACAAATACCAATCACAAGTACAACAACACTAGTGTGTGTGTGTGTGTGTGTATGTGTGTGTGTGTGTGTTTATGGTATGCTTTGTGTCAGAGTTTGCTGTGTGATGATGCAAATATATAGTGTGTGACATGAAATGGTGTGTGTGTGTGTGTGTGTGTGTGTGCGGGTGTGTGTGTGTGCATTCTTCTCCTTTCCTCAGTCTTCATGTCTTCCTGTGCTGCTTCTCCAATGTGCTGAATGTACTTTTCAGGTAATGAATGAATGTGTGTGTGTGTGTGTTGATGTTAAGTGTTGCTCCCCACGCTGACCTACTTTTCCTGTAGCGACCGGTGCAGCGTTGCTCTGTGTGGAAAGCAGGATCACAGTTTCTATGCCCGTCTCCTCCTTTCAGAGCGGGGCTGCATTTGCAGCAGAGGGGTGTGTGTGTGTGATTCAGATCAGCTGTCTGTTGGCAGAAAAATGTCTGCTGAGGTATGGTTAGACTGCGGGAATGCGACTCACCGCTATAATAGTGAAAGGTAAAGTAGAATTGTGTGTGTGTGTGTGTTACAGAGAGAAATAGACTCAGTCTGCGTATTTTCCTGTTCCTTACCCTGCTGTCAGCCAGTGTGTGTTTTCAGTACTTGTGTGCTTTCAGGACTTCTATGTTCTCAATAACTGTGTGTTTTTTAGTAGTTGTGTGTTTTCAGTACACCTTGTAGCTTCAGGAGTTGTATGTTTCGATGTCTGTTTTGAGTGATTTGGAGAGATGTCAGTCACTGTGTGCGCTCTCAGTAATTGTATGCAGTTTGGTTTTAGCAGTGTTAATGTTTTTCAGTACTTGTGTGTTCTCAGTTATTTTGTGCTTTTCAGGAGATGTGTTTTCAGTAATGGAGCATCACCAATGTTTTTTAGTATCAATGTGTTTTCAGTAGTTGTATTTTCAGATATGTTTCAGTCTATTTTCAGTGATATGTGATGTCAGTTTTCAGCCAGTGTTTTTTTCCGTACGTGGCTGTGTCAGTATTTGTGTGTTAGTGAATAGTCAGTCAATGCGTAGTATTTTCAGTAAGTGTATCTTTATTAGCTGTGTTTTTTTTTTTTTTTGTAAATGTGTATAGCTACCTTCATTTTCAGGAGTCACGTATTTCTCAATTCCTGTGTGTTGCCAACTTTGTATTGTCATTACTTTTTGTGCACAGTTGTGTATGTTTTTCAGTATTGACACCTACACACCTAGTTAATAACCCCCCCCCCCCCCCCACCACCACCACCACCACCTTGTACCCCCCTCGTAATTTCCTTGAACTTCGCTGATAGTTTGTTGTACAGTGTGTTTCTCCCAACACCATAAAAGTGCTGATGTGGACAACCTTCAGGTCGAGGCAGCACAATCACTGAGACTACGCAGCTGTGTACGGGGGTTTGGTGTACATTGTACAAGTGCTACACATGTTGTGTGTGTATGTCTGTATGTAAATTGCAAGGTGAGATTTGGACAGCCGTAGTGTTACCATGTATCTGTTATCTCGCTGAATGAGATCATTAGTCGACAGACCCAGATGGATGAATCACTTATTACAGTCTGTTTCTTTCAGTGCACCAGGAGATGGAACCTTTCTTGATCTCTCTAGGTCTGCCTTTTGTTGTCCTGTAATCTCCTGTTTCTTGGTAAAAGATCACTGCTGTCTGCTTAGCATGAGTCTGTGTGTGTGTTATAAGTGAGACAGAAACTAATTCCTGCTGTCACCATGCCACTAATCCTTAAACATTGTGTGTGTGTGTGTGTGTGTGTGTGTGTGTCCAACAGGCATCACCCCTTGTGACATTAAGCTGTGTTTAATAAGTAGAGGAAGGGTTTCCTGATCCTTCCAGCTAGTTGCTGACTGCTTATAATATTCAGACAGCGTTTGGTTTGTTCATACTAGTCATTCCCCCCAACTACCAATTTTTCACGTAATTCAGCGGAAAGTGACTGCAACCTGTTCAGAATGCAGCCAGTAGTTGTTTTTTTTTTTAAAGATGATTCACCTGGTCAGGGATTTTGTGTGTATGTGTGGGGGTCATGGATCATGGATTTTCATTGGAGGCCATGGCCACACTTGCTGGTTGTGCTGTGCATGGAGTTGGTGCTATAAACCTGTCAGGCTACAGTGATTAGGATGGGTTTATTCAGAGTCACACAGTCATCAGGATGCAGGTCAGGGCCACAGGGTCATCAAAGAGCATGCTGGGTTTACAGGGTCATCATAAGGAAGGCTGGGTCCACAGGGACATCAGGAGGCAGACCGGGTTTACAAGTTTATCAGGAGGCAGGCTGAGTCCACAGGGTCATCTGGAGGCTGACTGGCTCCACAGGATCGTAAAGGGGCAGGCTGGGTCCTTATAATGCAGGCTGGATTGACAGGGTCATCAGGAAGCAGGCTGGGTCCACAGGGTCATCATAAGGCAAGCTTGGTCCACAGACAGCAGGAGACATGCTTGGTTTACAGGGTCATCAGGAGGCAGACTGAGTCCACAGGGTCATGAGGAGGCCGGGTGAATCCACAGGGCCATCAGGAGGTAGGGCGAACCCACAGGGCCATCAGGAGGCAGGGCGAACCCACAGGGTCATGAGGAGGCAGGGCGAATCCACAGGGTCATCAGAAGGCAGGACGAGTCCACAAGGTCATCAGAAGGCAGGGTGAGTCCACAGGGTCATGAGGAGGCAGGGCGAGTCCACAGGGTCATGAGGAGGCAGGGCGAGTCCACAGGGTCATGAGGAGGCAGGGCGAGTCCACAGGGTCATGAGGAGGCAGGGCGAGTCCACAGGGTCATGAGGAGGCAGGGCGAGTCCACAGGGTCATGAGGAGGCAGGGCGAGTCCACAGGGTCATGAGGAGGCAGGGCGAGTCCACAGGGTCATGAGGAGGCAGGGCGAGTCCACAGGGTCATGAGGAGGCAGGGCGAGTCCACAGGGTCATGAGGAGGCAGGGCGAGTCCACAGGGTCATCAGGAGGCAGGGCGAGTCCACAGAGTGATCAGGAGGCAGGGCGAGTCCACTGGGTCATCAGGAGGCAGGCTAGGTCCACAGGGTCATCATGAGTTTGGCTTGATCCACAGGGTCGTGAGGAGGCAGGCTGGGTGATTGGTTCAGGGCTGGATCCAAAGAAGCAGGAACAGGGATTAGGCCCAAAGCATAAGCAAAGTCCAAAATTGAGCTTCAAGACCAAGAGAACAGGGACTGTCTCTAACCTAATAAACTGCATGAGGCTAAACCATCTGAATGGCTGGAAGGGCCTGTTTAATGAGTTATGTTAACATGATTTCTTTTCTGCGGACAATTTTTATTAGAACTCACTTGTCCTTGACACTTGGCAGCCCGAACAATGCAGCTAAAATTATTTCCTTTAAACTACACTGAGTTTAATAGAGGTGCAATTATGCAGTGCATTTCTGTGTTTCTATAATTGTTTTTTTTTTCCCAATATCTTTCTCAGGATATGCTTGCAAAGTTGAGAATGCCGATCTCATATCAGCTCGGTGGTTAACCTCAACCAGGACTGGAATCTGATGGTCATGACATATGATACTGTCTGTTTGTGTGTGTGCGTGAGAGAGAGAGAGGTTATATTTGTTTGTAATATGTACATGGTACTAAATTGAACTAATCATAGACCTTCCTGCCCATTTTTGCCTGTGTGGTCACTCTCACTGCTCTTGATTAAACTCAGAGAGCAGAGTTAAACTAAACCAAAACTAAACTACTTCAGAAGCTGAAATTGATCAACAGCTGGCCATATTTATTGTGCTCCAGCACCATGGATAATATTTTGAATGTAAGCCTCTAGCAGTGGGCTTAAGTTTACTTAAACCTCTGTGTTCTTGAAGAATTTCAGTAGGAAACTAATTACACCCTGATCCCAAATGTACAGAAATTAAGACCTTTACTGACATGGTTGCCAGACCTTTTGCCCTGTTTTTGATGCCAGGCAGCTCACGGGACTATCATTCCTACTGAACAGCACATTTATTAAAAGCTGCTATGGGAAAATGAAAGCCTTGCTTGGAACTTGTTTTGCTCTAAATTTCTTACACTAATATTCGGACACAGGGCGTCTTTGGATAAATTAGGATTGTGTAGGATATTGGGACAGGACCTAGATTACTGAAATAAGACCCTAGCTTATTGGGATGGTATTTATTTGGAAGGAGTCTGAAGATATTGGGACAGGACCTCATTGGACCTAACAGGAACTTTTTTTAGGATGTAGCCATATCTTGCTGCAGTGACATCCTAATGTATTGAAAGAGGGGTCTAACAGTGGGATTGGGACACAGTTTATGTATAATATTAGTATTATTTTTTAAAATTGATGTTGATTTGAATGGGGAACTAATTAATGACAATCCAATGCTTCCATCCTGTATTTGAATGAGACTTTAGTTGATTGGGACAAGGCCCAAACTTTGACTACGTCCACACTATGTTTCAGTTTTAAAACATATCACTTTTGCTATGTTTACATCTGGCGTCCACATTACTGTGAAGTTTTTGAGCCCCATAAATGGAAACTTTTGGAAACACTGCTGGCCTCAATTTAGTTTATAAATTCCAGGGTATCGTTTTAGTGTATGAGCAAAAATGGCAACGTTTGGAAACGATGATGATGCAGACATCCATGTTTGCTTCCTGATTGGGTCACAACGTATCCTTCCTTGATTCATCACGCCCCTGTCACATGACCCTTTTCTGCTAGAAAACAAGTGGTATCAACTGTTTATACTGGTACACACATGCCCAGTGTACGTGAATAGCCATGTGATATGCGTTTTCAGGTGTGTTAGTATGGACAGAGATTATTTTTGATACAGAGCTAAAATGATCATCTGGACAGAGGTTGTTTTCATTTAAAAATACCTTTTAAAACTAAAATGTATTAATGTGGGCATAGCCTTTATTGGGTTGGAGGAATAATACAGTATATTTGGCTGAGAATGTATTTTATTGGCTAGAGCCCTAAATTGCTAGAAATGGGGCCATATCTTCTTAGAACAGACTTCTAACTTAATGTGTTAGGACTATAATTGTGGCCACAATTGGGAAGAGTTTTCTGGGACAAGGGGGCTCAGTTATGTTTTTGAAATGGGGTCTAATGGAAGGAAGACTTTCACTTTTTGGGAAAAGAGGATGTTATTTTTTGTGGGACATTTTTGTTTGCGAAAAAGCCCTAAATTATTGGGACAGGGCACATTATTTTTGGGATGAGCCCCTAATATTCTGAGATTGGGCCCTAAATTACTCATTTTGCAAACATGGGGATAGATGCCTACTATATTGTAACACTGCCTTAATTTTATTTTTTGTGGCCTTAAACTCTTGGGATGGAGCGCTGACCAGTTGTTATTGTTTTAGGACCTTGGTTTATTGGGATTGGACTGAAGCCTTGGCTTGTGTTTTCCCAGAGATACTTTGTTCCTCTTTCAGTGTTCTTAACTTTGTTGTGAATTAACAGTTAAAGGGTTAACGAGGAACAACATGATTAGAGTGTGTGTGTGTGTGTGTGTGTGTGTGTGTGTGTGTGTGTGTGTGTGTGTGTGTGTGAGAGAATGTGAATGGGAGTGGCTGAAATATGGGTCAAACACACTTCCTTCTATCTTGTACTTCTGCTAATGTTCTTTTAATAATAAGTTTCTCATTACTGAAGCACTGGTAACAGTGTGTGTGTGTGTGTGTGTGTGTGTGTGTGTGTGTGTGTGTGCCTGTGCCCATCAGAGTCCTGCACCGGGTCGGGTACCCACGGGTACCCGCGGACACGGGTGAAAAGTTGCCGAAATGGGCAGGTTTTTAACGTTCCGAAATTTTACGGGTGGGTATGCGGGCGGGCAGGTTAAAATACGGGTGGGTAGCACGGGTAGCAAGTGAATCAAAATGGTAATAATTTCAGTAGGCTTTTTAATTTTTTTAATTTTTTTAATCTATCGTAGGCCTATTTTCTTATCGCAGCAGTCCAGGCGACGCAGCTATTTCGTCACTTTGCCGCGACTGCGTCTGTAGCAACAGCATGTCTGAGCAGATCAAAGCAAAGTTGTCTAGTGGTGCGTATACAATAGTTAACAACGACTCTTCCAGGGCAAAGTCTCATCTCATCTCATCATCTCTAGCCGCTTTATCCTTCTACAGGGTCGCAGGCAAGCTGGAGCCTATCCCAGCTGACTACGGGCGAAAGGCGGGGTACACCCTGGACAAGTCGCCAGGTCATCGCAGGGCTGACACATAGACACAGACAACCATTCACACTCACATTCACACCTACGGTCAATTTAGAGTCACCAGTTAACCTAACCTGCATGTCTTTGGACTGTGGGGGAAACTGGAGCACCCGGAGGAAACCCACGCGGACACGGGGAGAACATGCAAACTCCGCACAGAAAGGCCCTCGCCGGCCACGGGGCTCGAACCCAGGACCTTCTTGCTGTGAGGCGACAGCGCTAACCACTACACCACCGTGCCGCCCAGGGCAAAGTCTGATATCTGGATTAAATTTGGTTTAATAGCAGACGAAGATAACAATACAGTAACTGGATATGCAGCGTGCAAAGGATGTAAAAAAAATACTGGCATATGACAGGTTGACTCTTTTTTTTTGTTATAGCCTGCTGCTGCTGTCGTTTTCAGCTGTGTTAATTTTCCGGTACAGCACATGTTCTGCGCGTTTTCCAGTTACTATTACTATTACTTGCCTACATGAAATTTTGAAACAAAAAAAAAACGTGAACGTGTAGCTATTGCCAGTTATGGCTTGACTATTTCCTAGGTCTATTGTTTGAAATCCCGTTGGCATCGCGCTTTTTTCAGTGGCGCATTTAAAAATAAAGTTCTCAGTGGGAATACTTTTGATTTGTCTGATTTTTCACGGGCACGGGTGGGTAACGGGTAGAATGTTAACGGGTCCAGGCGGGTACGGATTTAACTTTGAAATAACCACGGGTTAGTGGGTGGGTGGGTAATGCACTGTACGGATATGGGTGGGTGCGGGTCTCAAAAAATGGACCCGTGCAGGACTCTAGTGCCCATGCATGTATTTATATTTATTGTGTCACTTTAGGACCTCATAGTATCGTACATACCATATCTGGCTGTGAATATTTCAGCTATAAAACTTAAGTGTTTTGTGACACCCAACTGGGCCTCTGTTCAACTGAACATCATGCAAATACTCAAAACACACACACAGTATTAGTTACTGGGAAAAACAGCCTCTTGATTGTTACAATAGCACAGAGACAGAGACTCGCTGATTGACGTCTCCAACCCACAAACCGCTGAGTTCAGCCAACCGCAAAGCCACAAATCTGAGGTATCCTGAGGTATCAATCAATCAGGAGTCAGATATGAGGGTGATGGAAAGATCTGCTTTCCGGAGAAAGTTTTGAATTACTTGAAACATGAGTTTTGCTTCCATCTGGTTCTGTCCAATGTGTGTGTGTGTGTGTGTGTGTGTGTGTGTGTGTGTGTGTGTGTGTGTGTGTGTATGGATTTCCCCTTGCAAGGCTGCTTATCGGAAGAAAATGTTCTTCTGTACATTTCGTCTTTGTCCAAAATAAGTCCAGTACGTTAAAGGTGCATTGGGCAAACACACAACAGAGCTGCACCACAAAAACATTCAAAAGACTTGTTCACACCTTGACTCCACCTGTACACAAAGCCCTGCCTCCCAGAATCTACGCTAGTTCAGTAGCTAGCTTGTCAGTCCCATGGGAGGAGGTGTGGTTTCTGTATCTGTCAGTTTCATTCAGAGTGGCAGCGAAACAACTCTAAGTTGTATCGTATCGAATCGTTGGTTTCTTAAAGTTCTTTCCGTATATCTCGCTCAGTCGATCATTGGTCATTCGTCAGGATTGTTGAAGGAAAAGATTTTACCCTTATTTGCTAACAGAAGCCACAGATAATCTCGTTTAATAATTATATTTATTGTCTGTGATACAGTTACTGTATAGTATTATAGGGACAATGTGTACTAGTCAACTATAGTTAACTCCTGTGTGTGTGTGTGTGTGTGTGTGTGTGTGTGTGTGTGTGTGTGTGTGTGTGCAGGGCCGTTGACAGCTTTGGCTGGGCCCGGGACAAAATAATCTGAGTGGGCCCCCCCACACACACACACATACATACGCGCGCACGCACATCGCCACACAGCAACCACCCACACCCAACCCCTCTTTTCACAGTCTCCATTCACTCCAACCCTTAAATAACAGGTATTCCAAGCCCATTATAACAGTCAACCATTTTATTTCAACATTTCAACATATTTACAGTTTGAACATTTCCTTAGTCTGCAACTATTCAGGTGCGAAATGCAATGCGCCGGACTTTTGCTGTGGCAAAGTCGTCAATAAGGTCATTGAAGTCCAGCTTCTTTGCAAGTTCGCGCTCTATAGAGAGCATAGCCAGCCCATTGAGCCTCTCCTGTGACATGTTTGAGCGCAGGTAGTTGATAAACCAAAATGATTGTTTACGGGATGGAACTGGGCCTCAATGAGAACGGAGTTATGGCTTTCCCAAAATCTGAACATAGAAGCATCACCACTAGTGATGTGTACAGTGAGTTTTTCAGTGTATTTTTTTGTCTTGTTTTTCATAAACGTCCTTTCCGTACTCGATTTAGAATGTTACAAAAAAAATTGACACCCTCCCAACCACGTAACATTAGCCTATCTGACCTGGGGGCTGACACATTTATTATGGATAAACCAAAAGGATTACAATGTTCCCTGGATATAGAACTGGACCGAGAAGATTTCAAAATCTTAACGTGTAAGCAACAACAATAAAACAGAGGTTGTTTTATTCATTTAGGGCTTATTAGGCTACTTTCATTAATTGCGCTTTTCATACAGGCCTATCCACTGGCGCCATCTGCGGGGGGCACGGACCTTTTTGACCCCCCAAAGATAAAGTTGGGGGGGCAAAAACACCCCAATAATGAAAAAAGTAGTAAACAGTACAGATGAACTCATGTTAACTGACGATTGAAACCACCTAAACAAATAATAGCCTAGCTTTGAATGCAAAATAAGTAATCTATAGAAACGTCACCTAAAATGTTATGATCGGACATGACCCGCCCCCTTTTCCACTTGCAATATTCCAATGGTTGGCAGTGAGTGATTGACAGGTTGCACTACGCAAAATTTACACGTCCTTTAGTGCTTTGCGCAGACTTAAGACCTACCTGCGGAGCACCATGACTGCTCCGAGACTGAATTACTTGGCTGTTCTTTACACACACAAGGAACATACAGACCACATTGATTTGAAAAAAATTACCAATGAGTTCAGCGCTTGTGACAGAAGGAGTGATGTTTTTGCGAAGTTTTAGGGCTGATGGGCTATTAGGGTGAATATTATTTTCTCATGTTCATGAATATGATTTTCTCACTGCCTACTTGTTAATTTCCGTCGCCATGAAAGAGATGTGTTGTTAAAGTTTGTAAGTAAGATTAAAATTAACTTTGTCATATCCATTAACTCTTAACAGAAACTACATTCATGTACAGTTGTCTGACGAATTCATCTCAAAGAAAATTGCATGAAACTAAATTTGTTTATTGAATAAATTGTGTTTCATACAATGTTTAAAGTCGTGAGATTTTTTAATGCATCATAATAAGTTATCGTTAAAATGGGCGCTTCCCACTTGCAATGGTGAATAGTAATGAATGAAAATGACTTACAACTGAGTCTTTGATATTCAACTACATACACTGCCGACGTCATGACGTCACGGTGCAAGAACATAATTCTGACCCCCCCAATGTTGACATGAAGTTGGCGCCTATGGGCCTATCATTTTTCACTTGAGCAAGGGAATTGTTTGAAGAGTATCCAGTCTAAGCGAAAGTTTAATGTTTTGCAACAGACTAACCTCAAAACACCCCATTTATAGCCCATTCATTACATTAAACTCTATCTAGCTGGCAATTTCACATGCCGTCGTATCTACACGGGATGATTTCCAACAAAATAAGGTTTAATTAACAAGAGGCAGTGTTCCACGGGCTTTCAGCTAACCGGAGTCCAGCTCAGCGCAGCTCAGCAAGCGTGCCTAAAACATTTGGATATGATTGTGGGCCAATGTGCTATTCTTTGCTTCATTGAGATATATGCAACACAGTGTTATTAAACCGATATGTTTATGAAATAATTCAATGCCCTGTGCATTTCAGTGTTCACTCAGTGTACCCTGCTATCCCCTACTTTATAATTATGAATGGCGCGTCGCACGTGCTGGGGTTACATTACGGGGCTGGAAAAAAGTTATCTGTGTCTTACCTGGCTCAGCTGCCCCACTGCCTTCACCACCTGCTGCATCATCTGAATCTTTTCTAAAATATCTATGCAGTGAGCCCCTGAGGCTCTTGGCTTCTTCATCTCTTTTTCTCTTTTCTTTTCTTTGCTCCTGACTTGTGCATGTTGGCAAACGGGCTCGCACGCTTATTGTCGAAGCGTTATGATGGAATAGTGCCGTGTTATTTGGTGCCTTAATCAAAGACCAAACCATTTCTGCATTAGGGGTGGTAGGTGGGTTCTTGAATCTATTTTCGAAGACAATAAAGGCAAAAGAACCAGAAATCATTCATTGAATGCAAATATAGCACATTTTTTCTCCCCCAAATCAACACATTTTGAAATGAAACAGAATGATTAATGGCATCTTCATGAGGGACCAGTTCTGGGCCCCCCCTCATACCTGGGCCCGGGACAAAATACCCGGTTGTCCCCCCCTGTCGACGGCCCTGTGTGTGTGTGTGTGTGTGTGTGTGTGTGTGTGTGTGCGCGTGTGTTTTTTTAAAAATGTATATTTAATGTTGTATGCTACAAAATTCTTCCTTTAATGTTCTTGTCTTTGGGAAAAGGATATAAGCTGACTCATAGGGTTTGTGTGTGTGTGTGTGTGTGTGTGTGTGTGTGTGTGTGTGTGTGTGTGTGTGTGGGTTAGTCTGGTCAGTGTCCTTTTCTATCAGCCATGATGTTTGTTTAATGAGGAAATTCGTTGTAGCAAGACTTGACTTCCTCCACTTTTATGGATTACAGCAGGACCACACACACACACACACACACACACACACACACACACACACACACTGATCTTGCACATGATAATTCATTGTGTTGCTTTTAATTCATATGATATATATGATGCTCTGCTGTTGTTGTTTTTTTACTTCCTTTCTTTCCTGCTCTCTTTTCATTATCTAAAAGGCTGGTCCTGCTCTCGGGATGGTTTCTAGGTCACTCCATGTCTCGCAGATGTAACATTTCCTGTGCTTTAAAGCGTCGCATTTCTGCCTTGTCATCAGACGTTGCTTCTGTAGGTGACATCATTGATCAGAATTTATCTTGGGAGACCAAATGCTCCCCAAAAAGGCTGTCTACTACAGCAGCCTCCATTAGGGATGTCATAAAATATCAATATATCGATTATTGATCAGCAGGTTATGTTATTGATATGTTTTTGAGGGATTTATGTATTAAAAATTAGCCGACATTTATCATTTATCGGCATTAGACTTGTAATATTAGTGCTTTACAATTCATTCAGTTAGCTTTCCATTTAATGTTGTCTGGAATAATAGCGTTTGGGGACCACAAGGGGGCGATATAAAATCTGTAGCCCTTGTATAGTTATTATTACGAAGTTACCTTGCTCAACTCAGGCTCGTTCACAATCAGGCAGGCTTAGTGGTACTTCCTTAAATGACACTGAATTCCGATAAGCCTTTGCAATTTTGATAGTAAAGGGTTTGCGTATCAATTTGCACACATTTATTTCGATCTGAAAATTTCTGATATATATCAATAACCATTGGGAACATTTTCTGATCATCAATGCACGTAAAATGCATTGATCTCAAGCCTAGCTTCGATCCAAATGGACAACAGGGGGATTAACAGTATGGGGTTGTGTGTTCATGATGTTTGCCAGGTAAACACCCTCCATGTTTCCGTATAAATGACCCAATCGTGTGGGATTTACTTTTCAGGACATGAACTTATTTTTCTTGAAGTTTCTTAATATAGAAACTTCATGGAGCACATGGAACGTTGTCGCTAAGCCTTTACCTCATCCGTAAAAAAGCATGCCATGGCTAATTAAATTGTTCGCCTCATTCGACACTGATTTACCATGCAAACAGTATGACATATATCTTCACAAAAATGGAAGTGTCTTTGACCAAATTGTTACGATTTCACTGAAGAAGTCGCATCGCTATCTCGTGTAAGCATACTTCTAATTCAACATGTGAAATAAACTTGCCTAAGCCTCACATTTCCAAAAGTGTGTCAAACCGTAGTCGACCTGTGGGCAGAGAGTCAAATCCACGCACGTGCAGAACAGCTCAGTCGCCTCCACTGTCACCACTGTTGCTTAAAAGTAGCTTATTCTCTGTGTCTGTATTTTCCAGTTGCCTAACACCACTGTCCACACCACTGGAAAAAAATGAGAATTCTAAAATTTAAAGTTCTAAAACTGTTTTGATGTGTTCTGCCAGGTTGCAGAGCATATTTATGACATCCACACACCAAGCTCTTTTCAGACGTGATCGGCCATGACGTAGCTGTCGCATTTGTTTGGCTGCTGAACAAGAGAAAAGAGCGAGTGAAAGCCTGAAGTGGCCACTCTTCTCCACAGCAGTGTGTCTTGATGGGTTCTTTTCACTCCCGTTGACCCAATTCCAGTTTGATTAGCTGCCATTTTGCTGTGGCCTTGGAGTCAAAACCCGTTTGCTGCGCCAAATAAACTAAATATTTTTGTGCTTTTGGTCTCATTAATAGCATTCGATTAATTTGTCTGGTGTTATGGTGAAGAAAATGTTCGTGAGTGTTTCACAAGAAATATGTCTGCATGTATTTTATGTTTACCAAAAGTCTTACGTGGCTAATAGAAACTATCACTTTACCTCTAACTTCATTAATTTAAATTTGATCCTATTGCATCATTATTTTATCTCTCAGGTCCTGCCATTTCTGCGACTGAACTCCATGGAAGTACAAAGATGACCACCAGAGATGTTAGCATCCCAATGTCACATACATAAGCAAATTGTTTCCAGATGATCAGCTAACCATTAGCATGGAAACCAGGTGGTGAAGATTAAAACAACAACAACAACAGCTGAAGCTACCTACCAGCCATCATTGGTTTGATGGAAGAGGAGACCTGCTAGCTCAAAGAGTGCTAGTGTGCGAAGTGGACCAAGTTTGAGTGCAGTGAAATAGCAAATGGGAAACTACAGCCTCCATACACGGCCTGGATAGGAGAGGGAGTGAGCATGGACAAGCTTTCTGAATTTGGTGTCCTTTGTCCATCCAGCAGGAGGGAATGGGAGTAAGTAAACATTGCAAACTAGAAATGCTAATACGGCTAATCTGAAAAAGCGATGCTAATACAAATATGATAATGCTATTACACAAAGGTTACGATGCAGATTCATTCTGCGGATGTTGCTTTCTTGAGAACGTTGCCAAACCATGCAACGTAATGATACCATATTATGTTACGATCATTAATTTTTTCAGAACCAGCAGCTGTGTGGATGATTTTATGGACGAAGATGAGAAAGACAGGGCTAAAAGGTAATACTCATTGTTTATGCTAACGTAAACTGTTATGTCTGGTGGGCACTAATAAGCAGTAACTAACCACCCTGCTTTTTGTTCCTTGTGCTAAAACACTTGTCAAAATATCTATCAAACGTTTCTCATCTTTCTTTCTTGGCGTTTTTTTTTTCCGATACAAAAGAACAGCACCATAAATGAGTGCAAAAAAGCCTGAGGCTCTTTAGAGCTCCAGAGAATGACAGGAAGGGATGAAGAGTGTGTTACAAAGGTGTGACGTAGGCTTGCATCTGTGAAAAAAATGGGTCAAGGCACACAGTTGTTCAGTAATCATAACAACTCTGTTCATCGCTAATACACATCCTCGTTTTTTCCCCTTGTCTCCTCAAAGCCTGACATCTCACAT
This sequence comes from Neoarius graeffei, assembly GCF_027579695.1. Lineage (NCBI taxonomy): Eukaryota > Metazoa > Chordata > Actinopteri > Siluriformes > Ariidae > Neoarius > Neoarius graeffei. The sequence goes on from NC_083596.1 coordinate 49,981,898, forward strand.
GGTTTATGTCCTGGAGACTTTAAGGTCATTGTGGTTGACAGTGTGTTCCTTTGAGATTGTGTCTGTATAATTTCAGTCTCCATTTAGAATGGTGCCATTTTATGACCTCCTGGAAGTATTTCAATATAGCTGCCAAAAACATTGACACTTGGCTGATTTAATTTTTTTTTTTTTGTATGCAGGGCATCCCGGAATAAATCTGAGAAGAAAAGGCGAGACCAGTTCAATGTGCTCATTAAGGAGCTGTGCACCATGCTGCAGGGCCAAGGTCACCCACGCAAAATGGACAAGTCTACCATCTTGCAGAGGACCATCAATTTCTTGCAAAAGCAAAAAGGTCAGAGGAGTAGATGGGCAGGGGCCATTTGAGTTTGATTATTGTTTTTGTCTCCCATTTTCCCTCAGATAATGATCTTTATACATGAAGAAAATGAAATTTTATTCGCTTTCCAACTGCTACATCGAAGATTTTATTTTTCACATACCACAATGTAAACCCTTTTCATTTGGAAAAAAAGAGATGGAGGGTATGAACACAGGGACTGCCTCTTGTGCATCCCTGAATTGTTTAGGAGTTAAAGTGCCATTCCACCATTGGATGTATTCTTTGGCATAAAATACAATATATTTTATGACAACATGACTAGACAGAGAAATCTTTTAGCTTCAAAATGATATATCAAACATAATTTTTTGACAACGACAAGTATATTAATTTTGCGACCAAAGTCACCTACCCTTTTAATTTCCGCGCGGTAGTGAAACGTGATGTCATCGGCAGGTTCCCCTTCTTGTGTACCACGTCACGTGTGACGTGGCACAGATTATCAGCAATGGCGGATAGAACGCGATTTCCACTTGTCGATTGCTGTGCCGATATTCACCATCGACCGTCTCCTTTGGGCATCACTTGCTATTTTCCTTCGCTTCTTTTCCGAAGCTGACAATCGCGTTCTATCCGCCATTGCTGATAATCTGTGCCACGTCACACGTGACGTGGTACACAAGAAGGGGAACCTGCCGATGACATCACGTTTCACTACCGCGCGTAAATTAAAAGGGTAGGTGACTTTGGTCGCAAAATTAATATACTTGTCGTTGTCAAAAAATTATGCTTGATATATCATTTTGAAGCTAAAAGATTTCTCTGTCTAGTCATGTTGTCATAAAATATATTGTATTTTATGCCAAAAAAATACATCCAATGGTGGAATGGCACTTTAAGGACAGTGCTTGAGGCCATATTTGTAGTCATATAAGCAGTGGTACTGATTCATTCTCCAGTTAGAGGCTCACTCTAATCGACTCCTATCTGTCTTGGGACTTGAACTTGGGATCGTCTGGTTACAGATGCTGGTTCTAAACTACTAAACTATTATGAGGCCCTCAGTGAATCCACAAATCAGCAGAACTTTCGAGCACTAGCAAGTTACTCATCTACAGGACCCTGACACTTCTAATCCAAAGTTTTTTCAGTGAGAGTGAAATATTAATAGAAGAAATTAGTCCTTGGTTTTGTGAAAAAAAAACATATTTAACTGAGTCATGTTGTCAGTGTGCAGCTTTTTAGGTTAGGTGAACATGGGGCAGCCTTGGGCTGAAGTGCCCTTGAGCAAGGCACCTAACCCCCAACTGCTCCCCGGGCACTGTAGCATAGCGGCCCACTGCTCTGGGTATGTGTGTATGCCCATTGCTCACTTGTGTATATGCATGTGTGTGTTCACTGCTTCAGATGGGTTAAAGGTCATAGGCAATGGTCGGAGGTGAAATGTAGAATATCAGCTTTATTGTCTAGAAGAGGGGTGGGCAATTATTTTTTCCATGGGGCCGCATGAGAAACAGAAAATTTTGTGGAGGGCCGGACCAAAAGGCTGAACTAAATTCTGCATAATATTAATTGTATTTCTTTATATAAAGCAGTAAATAACATTGTTTTTACAAGCTGCTAAGACTGGTAAGAGTATGGAAAAAACGAGGTTGCCTTACAAAAAATGTCATTTATTCAATCAAATTTCCCAAAACAATGGTTAACAAAATGTGAACGTTTGTACCATTTTTTTTTCAGTCACATTCACCCCAAAACACAATAAAGACATCACAATATTGTCTTTCTACTCCAAATATCAAGCAAGATACATCATATTATAATAATGATGCCCACATTTGTAGTCTAATCACCTCATTTGGTGTTTTTCGCCAGAGATCGGCTCGGGCTCCGGCACCTGCTGGTGATGTCACACTATGTGATTGGCTGGACCGTTTGAAGGATGACGTACAAGTTTGTGGTTGGTCTGGACAAATTACGGAAGTAGTTATCGCGGGATTAGGTTTCGTGGGATTTCATGTCATGTTCATGTCGCGAGCATTGCATTTTTGTTGAACACAACTTCAAAATAAAAGCAATGCACATTCAGTCCATGCATGAGGTAAAATTAGAAAATACGTTTATTTTGTAATTTCTAATTAACCTTACGCGGGCCGGTCAGAATGAACCAAAGGGCCGGATGCGGCCTGCGGGCTGTAAAATGCCCAGGTCTGGTCTAGAAGAATGACCCAAAAAGTGAATTCAATTTTCCTAGTGTCTAATTTGCACCCTAAAATTGAATAAAATGGTTAAAATATACTGTTTTGCCCAATTTCCGAAAATTTATTTACATCTCACTTATGCGCACTTTCACCGCCAGGGGACCGTTGTCGTGACGTCATTTAAGCCAAACAGACCGGGAGCAGCTCTGTGTTTACCTGCGAACCGAGCACACGTGTACGGACTTTGGTCATGAGAGGTTGTGTAAAATGTCTGATAGCGATTTTGAAGCAGGAACTCTCCAAATTAAATATTGAGAGGTGAAACCGTATATGTATGAACCTACGGCCATTGAGAAGCAATCTGTGAATGTGGCTCACTGGTTTGACCGTGCGGCCTCGGAATCGGACAGCGACTCGGCCGACTCTGATCGCGGCGACCCCGGACCTCAACAAGACTCGCGCCCAAACGATTTATCCTGGTAGTTATGATAAATTCCTACTTTCGTCGTAATACTAAATAAGAGCCCTTTTGAAGAATAATTAAACCGCCCTCCCTAGTTGATATAGGGAACGATTACTTTACAGTGCGCCGGTAGGCCACATTAGCCTGCCATCCGCGGCATTATACTATTTATAGCCGACTCTAAGCGAGGAAATATCCCTTTGTCTCATTTCCACAATGATTGTACAGGATCCCTCAGGATTCTTGACTTGTCAATTGCAAGCAAAAGTAAAATTTTTTATCTCCAATCTTCTCCTTTTTTCTTGAGCATTGTTGCTCTGTTTCTTCTGTGACTGCTTGATTTTATTTCACGCGCACAATCCACTCTCTCCGCCTCTTCTGGAAAAAACAACCCTCTGTCTTCACGCACACAATCCACTTTCTCTGCCTCTCCGCCTCGTCTCTTTGCGTGGGCGGCATGGTGGTGTAGTGGTTAGCATGGTCACCTCACAGCAAGAAGGTTATGAGTTCGAACCTGGCGGCCAGCGAGGGCCTTTCTGTTTGGAGTTTGCATGTTCTGCGTGGGTTTCCTCTGGGTGCTCTGGTTTCCCCCACAGTCCAAAGACATGTGTTTAGGTTAATATGGGACGGCCTTGGGCTGAGGTGCCCTTGAGCGAGGCACCGAACTCCCAACTGCTCCCCGGGTGCTGTTAGCATGGCTGCCCACTGCTCTGGGTATGTGTGTGCGCTCATTGGTCACACGTGTGTGTTCACTGCTTCAGATGGGTTAAATGAAGAGAGGAAATTTCACAAGTGTGTGATGAATAAAGTTATGCTTTCTTTCTTTCTTTCTTTCTTTCTTTCTTTCTTTCTTTCTTTCTTTCCTCTTCCAGAAAAAAACAACCCTCTGGCTCCACGCACACAATCCACTCTCTCTGCCTCTCCACCTCGTCTCCTTTTTCGGAAAAAGCCAACCCTCTCGCTCTGCCTTTTCTCCTCTTTTGGAAAAAGGCAACCCTCTCACTCCGCCTCTTCTCCTCTTTCGGAAAAAAAACAACCCACTCGCTCCGCCTCTTCTCCTTTTTCAGAAAAAGCCAACCCACTCGCTCTGTCTCTTCTCCTTTTTCGGAAAAAGCCAACCCACTTGCTCTGTCTCTTCTCCTTTTTCGGAAAAAGCCAACCCACTCGCTCCGCCTCTCTCCTTTTTCAGAAAAAGCCAATCCTCTCGCTCCGCTTCTTCTCCTCTTCCGGAAAAAGCCAATCCACTCTCTCTGCCTCTTCTCCTCTCTCGGAAAAAGGTAAAATCTTCTTCCTGAACTGGTCCCGTTGTTACAGTTCACTGCACAACAATAAGGCATGGGATTTCTCCTTTGGAAATTCCTGAACGCACGTCTGCACTCAAGCCGAACGGCAATGTATGTAAACGGAAGTGGACTCAACTCAAGCGGTTTGTTTGGCTTAAATGACGTCACGCTCCGAGTGGTCACGAAAATAGCTGAACAGAAATTCGCCGCGATCCGCGCTAACTTATTTTAATTATTAACAATACTTCTTGGGAGGGGCGGCACGGTGGTGTAGTGGTTAGCGCTGTCGCCTCACAGCAAGAAGGTCCTGGGTTCGAGCCCCGGGGCCGGCGAGGGCCTTTCTGTGTGGAGTTTGCATGTTCTCCCCGTGTCCGCGTGGGTTTCCTCCGGGTGCTCCGGTTTCCCCCACAGTCCAAAGACATGCAGGTTAGGTTAACTGGTGACTCTAAATTGACCGTAGGTGTGAATGTGAGTGTGAATGGTTGTCTGTGTCTATGTGTCAGCCCTGTGATGACCTGGCGACTTGTCCAGGGTGTACCCCGCCTTTCGCCCGTAGTCAGCTGGGATAGGCTCCAGCTTGCCTGCGACCCTGTAGAAGGATAAAGCGGCTTGAGATAATGAGATGAGATGAGACTTCTTGGGAGCAGAAGAAAATTACAGAGGGTTTTTTAACATAAAGTTTCAAATGTGCATAAAATTAAAACCATTGCCTATGAGCTTTACATGCAGAAGACGAATTTCACTGTGCTTGAGTGTGCATGTGACAAATAAAGGCTTCTTCTTCTTCTTTAATTGGTACCATAGGCTTTGTCTTGCTGGACACCAAACAAATCCCTTTCCCTTGAGCATCCAGAATTCAAAAAATTCCGAGCAAAACCCATGTTGTTACTTGACCTTTTGATGTTTTCCAGAGATCACAGCGCAGACGGAGACCTGTGAGATTCAGCAGGACTGGAAGCCTTCCTTTCTCAGCAACGAGGAATTTACCCAGTTAATGCTGGAGGTGAGCGCATCTTATGCCTGCAGTGTTTCATCACGATACCATGTTTTTAGAGTTTTGTGCTTTAAAAGTCACACCCCATAAAAATGACACACTATAACAGTGTTTCAATCGATATATCCATCGGGAATATTACACCCCAGCGACCATATCCAACAGGAACTATCCAACTATGGACGATGATTATTTCTACACTTCCTGGAATACAGGAATATATCAGTTGTACTTGAGACCATTTTCAGAGATTGTATCATAGAGAATCATGTGTATTCCTTTTGTGTAGAGGAAATTCTGCTGGTCTGTGAGTTAGCACTGTAGGGGAACATGCAGGAAGTGTGTGAGCTCTTAAAGTGCATATCACAGGTAAATTCAGGAGCAAGATCAATGTAATTCTCCTATTTTAGATTAAACTTTGGTCAAATATCTGTCACATTTTGCATTTTGTGCAATTTTTTTACCTTGCGCAATACCAGAAAAATTCAGTTGAAATCAAGCCATTTGAGGCGAATTGGTCCGTCTCTGAAAAAACTTGGCATTTGGATTTCCCGGCAAACATTGATTTTCGTGACGTCGCGTGCGGGATGCCTGCTTCTGAATCCTACGTCAGCGCTGGTTTGTTTATGAGAAAACGACCTGGTGGTTTTCTGTAAATTTCTTCAACGTTATCGTGTAATTATTAAAATGGTTAACAGATGTATCGTAGGAGGGTGTAGCAACACCAATCATGATGGGATTAGTACTCATCGTTTCCCACATTGCGCTCAGGTGATAATTCCATATTTCAATGCAGAATTGCTAGCTGCTAAACTTGGTCTACACAGGCTGTGCAGTGAAACCGTGCAAGCTCTCACAGCCTGCTGGCACTTCCACAGGTGACGTCACGAATCTGGCTCCAGACTCCCTTAGGATTTTTCCAGACGCGGTTTGTTATTTTATTTTTTTTCTGCTGTAGACAGATGGCCTTGTGCAAAATTACCCTTCTGGATGAGTGTGTAAAGGGACACACTTTCATATAAAAAAAAACACGAAATTGGTCCAGGATATGCATTTTAAACTTTAAATGAATCGCCTGTCTTTTGAAAAAAGGAAGAAATTTGCCTAAATAATTGAATTTAAGAGGGTAATTCAACAAGAACTCACTTTAGTGAGGCCTTTCTTTCAATATGCATGGTAAATGCCAATCATATTCATTCCACAATGGATTTGCATTTAATCATTTGGCAGACGCCTTTATACAAAGCGACTTACTTGTCCTAGCAATCCGAGAGTTGAGCAGTTGGCTTAAAGCCCCAGTGGTGGCTTTCTGAAAATGATTGGATTTGGACTCTCAGCTTTTTGGTAGAAGCAAAAGCTATCATAACAACTGACCTACAAACACAGGAAAACTCCTTTTGTTGTGCTAATATTTCAGGCTAATTTTGCATCTTTACCAATGTTTTATTATTGTCCTACAAACACGAAGACCGATATCACACTGCTATTGGTTTAAATGTAATACTGATACATATGATTTATAAAGCTAGCTCTTCTGTACTGACGAGAAATCGAACGACTAATTTATGTGACTAGTGTTGTGATCTAGCATATGAGTTGCCTTGATACCTTTTCATCGCAGTCATAATCTGAACAAAATGACATTTAAACCATGTGATGATATATTTTATTTATATAATTCTTACATATTCTCTCATTTCATAAACAGGCATTGGATGGTTTCCTGATTGCACTGAGGCTGGACGGGAATATCATCTACGTATCTGACAGTGTCTCCTCTCTCATTGGGCATTTACCAGTAAGTGAGGTGGAGGTGTTTTGTGTCAGAACAAAAAAGATCATAGAAGCAAAACGTGTGCTTTTGCTTTTAAATTGATAAAAAAGAGGCCATTTTAAAATCATGTCCAGAGTAAGACTTTACTTTGAATTGGGAGTCTCATCAGATGCATGTATTTTCACATATTATTTATCAGCTAGCTAATATGAGTCAACCTGACAGGATTTCTGAAGAGACTTTTAAATCTTATTTGTAAATGGTCACAATAATCACTGCTAAGGCTAGTCAGCGAGCTAATATGAGCTAACCTGACAGGATTTCTGACGTGACTTCAAAATCTTATTTGTAAATATTCATAATAATCACTGCTAATGCTATTCAGCTAGCTAACAGGAGCTAATCTGACAGGATCTCTGCGGTGACTGAAATCTTACTTGTAAATATTCATAATAATCACTGCTAATGCTAGTCAGCTAGCTAAACTGAGCTAACATGACAGGATTTCTGAGGTCACTTTTAAATCTTGCTTCTAAATTTTCATAATAAATCACTGCTAATGCTCGTCAGCTAGCTAACATGAGCTAACCTGACAGGATTTCTGATAGGATTGAGTACATTTTCATAATCTTTACTGCAGTTTTAACTAACTAGCTACTATGAGCTAACCTGAAAGGATTTCTTAGAGGATTTCATGTCTTATTCATAAATAGTGACAAACTTATCTACTGACATTTACTCACTGGCGAATATAAGCAAACTTTCCAGGATATTTGACAAAACCTTATGACCGAGTGTATTAAACTGCTTTTGAAGCTCCTTAGAAATCCTAAAAGGCAGTTATTTCAGTTCGTATATGGACTCAAAGACACTTCTTCTGATCTCCAGGCAAACCATTCTCTTAATTTGGATAAAAACGCTGCCAGAATAATCTACTTGGTCAACTAGTTCCTGAATGGAGCTCTTACACAGACTACAATGGAACAGTATTTTGATAACCAGCCTAATACGTCATATAATTATAACATTATTAGCAAAAGCCTGATTCTGGCACGATGAGGATCATTATTTTCAAGCCTTGTTTTGTCCCACAGAAGATAAAGGATTTTGAGGTGCCATTCATCATATGAGGGCTTTTGAATAAATTGGACCAAGGATGATAATTCTGCAGATTGTGCTTAATGACTCATGCTCCAGGATGAGTGATGACTAAGAGACTGATATCTTGGCTGGCTATATTTAGGTAGCACGACCCACACACACCATATTTTCTGAGGGAGTTGGTTAGAATTGAAAGGCTTACAACATTTTGGAGAGAAATTGTTGTGGAATACAATTCAAGCTGTGCAACTGTACTTATTTATTAGATCCAGTTGGGAAATAATAGGCTTCAGAATGTTAAATTGGAAATTTCAATCGATGCCAAAACTAAAATAATAATAATAATAATGACTATTGTAATTGAAACAGATGTTCAGTTTGCAGTGTTCATCTCCCTTCTGTCGTCTCAATAAGCCTATTTCAGATACGTAACCCACTGAAGTACGTTCATTAGTGAAATACAGTACAGTGAATGATGATGTTGGTGTTTCTGGTGTCTTTCAGTCAGACATGGTGGACCAGAACATACTGAACTTCCTGCCTGAGCGTGAACATGCCGAGGTTTACAAACTGCTCTCAACACACTTACTCATGAGTGACCCCATCAGCACAGACTACCTGGAGGGCAGTAAGTAACACACACTTACCCCAGGAGAGATTGTATCCTCTGCAGCCTCACTGTGTGCTGACTAATACAATAGATCTAATCACCGTGACACAATATGTGTGTTCTTCACCTTCACTATCATGCTGTAAACTCTAAAATTAAAAAAAAATTATTTAATCTTGAGAATAACTCGTTTTAAGGTTAACTTGCTATTCTATTCGAATTAAAAGTTCTGCTTTATGGTCCGCTGAAGGTTTCCATCTCCGTTGCCATGGCAATAGCCACCAGGATTTTTCATCTGACCTTTGGACTGTTTGATGTCTATTTTATTCTCTTATGAAGGATTTCTCTATGAATTACTCATCAAAGTCTTTTACTAGCGTGCACACACACACACAGAAGTAACAGTATGCTGCTTCATTATTACATTATCATCTCTAAACTATCTATAAACAGTGGTGTGTATTTTCTCTCTCTCAGATGAGACTCATGTCGAATTCTGCTGCCACTTAGTCCGAGGGAACATTGACCTGAAAGACGTGCCCACGTACGAGTATGTCAAATTCATTGGAGACTTCAAGTTCCAGAACAGTGGTATGTTTTCTTTCTTTCTTTCTTTCTTTCTTTCTTTCTTTCTTTCTTTCTTTCTTTCTCTCTCTCCTCCCCTCACACTAATGACAGATGGATTTTTTTTAAACCTGCAGTAGTGTGGTGTGTGACCTGGAGCTGCAATTCTGACGACAGTGGCAGATCAGATTAAGAACTGTTAAAAATCAATTTTCTGAAAATGCACGTGATCAAAAAAAAAAGCAAGTTCATGACATAAACGAGTCATCTGAATCGATGCTTAAAAAATTATTTCATGAAAACAGTGCAGGTTTGCATTCAAACTTGAGATGTGTGCAATATTTGCCATTAATATCACATTTAACAAGCCAGGTCATGATGCATCTTTTTTTTATTTATCTTTTTGTTCATTAGTTTTTTTTTTTTACTGTGGCTACATTTTTGCAAAAAAAAAAAAAAAGAATTCAGAAATAACTCATCTCATCTCATCTCATTATCTCTAGCCGCTTTATCCTTCTACAGGGTCGCAGGCAAGCTGGAGCCTATCCCAGCTGACTACGGGCGAAAGGCGGGGTACACCCTGGACAAGTCGCCAGGTCATCACAGGGCTGACACATAGACACAGACAACCATTCACACTCACATTCACACCTACGCTCAATTTAGAGTCACCAGTTAACCTAACCTGCATGTCTTTGGACTGTGGGGGAAACCGGAGCACCCGGAGGAAACCCACGCGGACACGGGGAGAACATGCAAACTCCACACAGAAAGGCCCTCGCCGGCCCCGGGGCTCGAACCCAGGACCTTCTTGCTGTGAGGCGACAGCGCTAACCACTACACCACCGTGCCACCCAGAAATAACTCAACATGGATTAAAAAAACAACAGAAATGTTTTACAACATCAGGATTTTTTTATTATTAAAAATTATTTATCTTCAAAGAAAATCAAAAATAATCCTTTTTTTTAATTGAATTTTAGAAACTTCAGGGACTGTGTGATCATCTTTTAATGTCTGATACACCTCATTATTATTCCTGTTTATTTATGAACACACTTTGTATTCTGTAATTATTGGTGTGTGTGTGTGTGTGTGTTTCAGTACCTCCATCATCATGTAACGGCTACGAGCTGATGTTCCCCCGTCCACTGCAGACCTCACTGGAGGAACAGATGTGTTTAGTGGCTACAGTCAGACTGGTCACACCACAGTTTCTCAAGGCAAAGACACACACACACACACACACACACACACACACACACACACACACACACACACAGAGAGTACTACGCTCACCAGCCAATTTACTAGGAACTTCTTGTTGATTCTAAGATCCCTGTTCTTGGCTGCAGGAGTGGAACCCAATGTGTTGTTCTGTTTTCTGTTTCATGCTGAGATGTTTTTCTGTTCACCACGGTTGTAAAGAGTGATTATATGAGTTACTATATCCTTCCTGGCAAAAAAGCTCGAACCAATCTGTCCATTTCCCTCTGACCCTCCCTTATCAACAAGGCGTTTGTTTCCACCCACAGAACTGTCGCTCACTCACTCAGTGTTTTTTGTTTTCTGCACCATTCTGTGTAAACTCTAGAGACTGTTGTGTGTGAAAACCCCAGCAGGAGATCAGCAGTTTCTGAAATACTCAAACCTCATACTCATCTGGCTCAAACCAACACCCATACTGCCACAGTGAAAGAAAGTCACACTTTAAGATCACAATTTTTCCCGTTCTGATTGGCTGATTAGAGAACTGCAGAAAACAGCTGCAGGTGGATAGTTGTTCCTAATGCGCGTGTGTGTGTGTGTGTTTGGGACAGGACTTGTGTAGTGTGGAGGACCCATGTGAAGAATTCACATCGAGACACAGCCTCGAGTGGAAGTTCCTCTTTTTAGACCACAGGTGAGTCAGATGACTCCTGATTCATTCAAATGACTCAATTGAATCACTTCGAGGTTTGCCATATTTTTAGGCATCAGTAAGTCCTGATTTATACTTGATGTGTGACTACATCAGCACCATTGTCTACACTCAGTGCATTTACATGCACATAGAGAAAATCGAATTTCTGCCGTAGCTCGACTGAAATCGAAGTTCTAAATACCATGGAAACACCTTAGCTCGGCTGAAATCGAACCGAACTGGATTTCTCGTAATCGAGCTACGCGACCTAGATTATGCGATTGTAGCCGAGCTACTTAGTGCATGTAAACCCTATCGAGCTACGTAGTCGAGCTACGTACTTACTTCAGCACTGCCCCTTCCGGGAGTGACGAGTGACGAGACCACAAGTGGGAAACACAACAGCCTCGGTCGGCATGACAACATTAGTAGAGATGTGCACTTCTGGAGCAATGAGGAGATAGAGTTCATGCTCATTCAGCTTAAGGAGTTGAATATATGTTGCTGTCCTCGTCGTCGTTCTTCTTGTGAACACGGAACTGATAACTTTGTTTACACTCTTGAATAGCTCTTCTTCATGATGACAACCGGAAGTGTACCAACACGATGGGGCGTGTAGCGCCACCTGTGGCTCGGGTGCACAATGTACCTCACACAATAGCTCGATTTCTTTGTGTGCATGTAGGATTGGATTTCTCTGGCACCCCTGCTAGGACCCTTTGCTCGAGTACCGATAGTAGCTCGATTTGGATGTGCATGTAAACGCACTGACTGTGAGCACCACTGAAACAGTTCTCTATGACGTGTTGCAAGAATCAAAATAGAAGTCAGTGTTTATTTTGAATAAACAATAAAATTCATGAAATAAAACATCACATAATGTGCTGTTGTATTGTTCTGAGTGTAATACAGGTCAAAGATTATTTACAAATCAGTGTTTTCAGTTTTAATTTCAACATACCATCCCAACTTTTTCTGATTTGGGGGTGTATAATGAGGCCCACCTTTGTTGTGTGTGTGTGTGTGTGTGTGTGTGTGTGTGTGTGTGTGTGTGTGTGTGTGTGTGTGTGTGTGTGTGTTTAGAGCCTCCCCTATCATTGGCTACCTGCCGTTTGAGGTGTTGGGGACATCAGGATATGATTATTATCACGTGGATGATTTGGAGCTCATTGCTCAGTGCCACAAACAGCGTGAGTGTCTCTCTCTGATGTCTTACTCTCTTCTTGCTGTTCATTTGCTCTCTCCTTCCTTTTTTAAGAAAGGATAAAAAAATCCTTTCTTATCCTTCCCCCTGTCCATCTTTGATCTGCTCTGATAAATATGAGAAAGACTACACTGATAAACATTGTACAAAATAGTGAAACATCTAGCTAGCTTAGGATTAGTTGCTCTTAGACTTTAAAGGGGAACTGAAGGCAAAATTTTTTAATCGTCAAAATTCTATTTATCTCATTTTATTAAATATCGGAATGCATTTCTGACAGCTATTTTGTCACTGTTATAGCAAGTTCTGAGTGTTTGAAATATGCTCTGTAATATAACAGTCCATATGTCAAAGCAATGGCCATAAACGAGATTTGTTGAGACCTGTGCGAGACATCGTAGGACGGAAGTAAAACGTACAGCGGAAATCAAAGTGACCACCATCTGCCAACGTCGTCAAAAGACGCGTGCGCCTTCTTTCGAATGCTGATGTAATCAAACTGGAAGTTTTCCCTGTGTCCGAAATCGCTCCCTACTCACTATATAGGGCACTATATAGTGGAGACACCATTTTGTAGTGCTGTCCGAAACCTTAGTGAGGATTACGTGGGAAATGCGCTCCGTATAATATGTATTTATCACAAAAATACACGCATGTATTTATTATTTTGAAAACCCACCAGCCACCTGATCTGGCACGTTTTAATTGTGCAACAGTAATGACATACATACCAGTGCGACGGACTTGTCCTTATCCTGTTGTCTTTCCAACTCTTCTCTACTCCACGTTGGTTCGAAGTCGTATGGAATAATCTCCATCGCTGATGAAGCTGGCAAATCTCAAAATTAATCTAAATTAGAATGATATGGTCGCTGTGTAAACAGTTTTCAAAATGGCAGCGCTGACACTTCACGTTTGAAGTCTCGCACAAATCTCATGAAAATCGCGCGGATAAGCGACACCTGCCGTGGAACAAACGAACTACGTTCAACATGGCTAAAAACCGAAAAGGCCGATAAGTGTAACGTAATATGCCAATACGAGTCACGATATAAGGTTAATAAAACTGAAAACGTAACTGAATAACACGTTAATTAAGAAATAAAGCAAGTTTAAAAATGATTTCAGTCCCCCTTTAAATCCAATGTGTGAAATAAAATAACATTCATTGAGCTGGGAAAAATAGGCAAAAACTAGCCATATTGCTCGCAACAAGCGCTAACTCCTGTAATTAATAAATAAATGATAAGTAAGTAAAACTCCTACAGTCAGACATTTCAGGCAGAAATAGGTCACTGTGTGTGTGTGTGTGCTTGACAGTGATGCAGTGTGGGAAGGGGAAGTCTTGTTATTATCGCTTCCTGACTAAAGGGCAGCAGTGGATCTGGCTCCAGACGCATTACTACATCACCTACCACCAGTGGAACTCCAAACCCGAGTTCATCGTCTGTACACACACTGTGGTCAGGTACACACACACACACACACACACACACACACACACAGCTGTAGCCACACTACGTGTGTGTCCTAAATCATAGAAGGTCAAAACTGTGAAATTATCACGCATATTGGAAGTTATTTATATCTGTCTCCATCTAGTGGCCACTGTGTGTCACTGCAGCTTCATCTAACAATTGCGTGAACCAGAGCTGCTTCAACTATTTATAACTGAAAAAGCAATCCATTGGCTCCATTTATGAGCATGATGAAATATATTTCAAATATTTCTGGGCTCATAGAGCTTTCTGTTCCTGGTCTGAGTTAAATTCAGTGCTTGAACCCCTAAATATATCTCTCTCTCTCTCTCTCTGTGTGTTTGTGTAGTTATGCTGAAGTCCGTGCAGAAAGGAGGCGAGAGTACGGGCTGGAGGAGAGCTCTGATATATGCACCACCTCAGTAAAGGTGCTGGACACACACACACACACACACACACACACACAAGTATTGTTCATTATGTGCTATGTTTAAGTTATGCTTAGTATTAAGTGCGTTTGTGTGTGTCGGGGCAGGAGGTGTGTCTAGATGTGTGTACTCCTATGGACGCACCGCAAGACAGAATCAGCAGCGCTCAATCAGCTTCTTCACACAGCTCGCGCAAATCCACACACACTGCACCATCTGACTCGGCATGTGAGTGTCTCTCTGTCACACACACACACACACACACACACACACACACACACATATATATATATTAAAGCATTCACACTAACAAATGGAAAAAAAAGATGAAATACGCATCTTATAATCTGAGATGTATGGTAATTTGTTGAGCCGTGTGTGTGTGTGTGTGTCCTCACAGCAAACTCTTTGGTCCGGTATAAAGAAAACTGCACGTCACCACGACAATCAGTGTCTATAGCAACCGAGAACTCAAACAGGCTGAGCCACGGAGCCACAAAGGTACACATGCACACACACACAAACACACACTCTCTCTCGCCTTATTGCATATTACATGAAGGAACTTCTTTTCATTAATGAATCACGTTTCTCTGTGTTTTAGACCCTAATTCAGAGACAGACCTCATTGGAGCCCCCCTCCCCCTCCCACAGCCAGGCGTCAGTCATGGTCAGTCTCTCTCTCTCTCTCTCTCGCTGTTTGTGTGTGTCTGTTTCCCTCTCTGTCTGTCAGTGTGCTAATACTATATATATATATATATATGTGTGTGCGTGTGTACAGCACCAGGCGGTGTGTGCAGGTCTACCTCAGCCTCAGTTAGGTGTGATGCACCAGCTGACGGAGCACCTGGAGAAGAGGAGACTGATCCTGCAGCACGACATCAAAACCCAGCAACAGGAGCTTCATCACATCAAAGAGAAACTACAGCTCACTAACCTGCAGGCACGCACGCGCGCACACACACACACAGTGGAATAGACCGTCTTTTTGTGTGAGTATGTAATATTTTGTGTGTTTGTGTGTGTGTATAAAACAGATGTTGCTGCAGCAGCCAGTGCATGTGGATTTTCCTCATCAGGCTTCAGCTCCAAACAGCCAGTCAGGAATCCTGCAGCACAACAACACACAACACCCCAAACCCCCACACTGCACAACACACACAGCCTCGTCTCACACACTGCACCGAGAGCAGCCCAGCAGCTCCACCACACAGGTACACGCACACACACGTGCGTGCGCGCACACACAAAATGTACACAATCCTGATCCACATGTTAACCTATGTACATGTGTGCATGTGCAGCAGAGGCTGGTGCAGATGCAGAACGTATGCGTTCCGGTCCAAACACACACCAGCGTGACGATGCCACTCTACAGCAACCCCATGATGTTCTCTCCAAACCAAGGATACCGCAATATACCGAACACACACACACACCATACACACCATATACAGCACACACACCAGCAAACAGATGCAGACAGTGGGCCAGAAGGACAGTTACGGTACACACACACACACACACACACTCTCTCTCTAATGAAATAGGTGTATTGTGCTGAAGGGTGTGTGTGATTGACAGGATGCTGTTAAACCAGCCGGTACAGAATCTGGTTCCAGACAGCAGTGGAACAGCAACCTCACACTGCAGCAGCACTATCCAGCAAACCAAGTGAGTGTGTGTGTGTATTGATGCAGCACTACCTGTTCATACGTATTGCTTTGAAATATGATATTACTTTTGAATGATGAGTGTGTGTGTTATGTAGATATTTGGACCAGCAGATGATGGCCCCCTCTCTCCCAGTGCAGCAGGTCAGCTGTAACGCTGTTCTCATCCCCTCCCCTGTGTTCACTTCATCAATAATGATTTCCCACAACAGTTTCATCACTCCTGGAGCCACGCCCACCTACACGCCCAACCCCCAGAACAACCAGCAGGGCCTGCGCATCCAACAGCATCAGCAGTTCTTTCAGGTAAATGAGTCATTGGAGAATGATTCCCCTTTGAATGATACAGTACATCTGAGAATGATTCACTTGTAAATGATTCATTGTGAGAATAAACAAGCACAGAAAACAATTCATCATGAGACCACTTGAGCTCAAAATGATTCGTCTGCTCACAACTCACCTCGATAAATTCATGTTCGAGTGATTTTCTCTGAGAACAATGAATCAAGACAGTTGGCCTCAGAATGATTCATTTAAGAACAATTCACCTTCGTGTCTTAATATTATCGAGCAGTCTCCAAACATTTGAGAAAGATTCATACATTTTTAAATTCATGCTAAAATGATTCATGTGGGAACAATTCAGACAGAACTATGAATGTGAGAACTGTTAACCTCAGAATGATTCATTCAAGAACGATTCACATTGATAAATACCTATTAGAATGATTCATATTTTAAAACAATTCATCCATCAGTGATTTAAATGGATAAGATTCACTGATTTGTTTTACAAATCTAACTCGTTCATCTAACCTTTCTGTTTCTGGCTAAGATGCAGCCGCAGGGTCTCATTCAGAGCGGCCCCACTCAGGCCTTTTTCCACACAACTAACGTCCAGCCGCAAAGCACTGTGGGATACATACAGCAACAACAACAACAGCACCTTCATTCTCAGTCTTCGGCAAGCAGCTTATCAGATTACAGGAACATACTTCCACGGTAGCCCCACCCCTCGGTGGGAGGACCAGAAAAGCTCCTGGGATAGTGTACGGAGTGGTTGGCTCTATGGCCCAAGAGGAAAGGATGCTGGGAAGGCAGAGTGCGTGAAATTCACCGCCAAGCCTCAAAAAACACCAAAGCCAAAATCCCTCTGTGCCACGAAAATGGACATATGGTGTGGTGAGCTGAGAAGCTCCGCCCTCCCAGACACTGCACACAATGTTGTGCCTGTGGGAGGGGCTAGCTGTCAGTCACAGGAAAAGCCATGACTCCCCCCCGCCCGCCCGACATGGGGTAACTGGTGGACTGAAGAGAGACTCTTCATGACGACTCAGAAGGAAAAAAAAGTGCTTTTGTAAAACCTGAAGTTTTATAAATTATGGGTTTGTCTAGATGTTTTCTGTCATGTTTTGTTTCATTTCTTTTTTTTTCCCCCCACACGGTTATGGCATTATCGGGTTTGTGCTCAACATTATTGAATATGAAAATCGTGCTGTTAGCAAAGAAAAAAAACATTGCATTCACACTGTTAGTGGTACGACAGAGTGGTGAGAAACTGTTCATTTTTGATAAAAGTTACGATTTTACAGCAACAGGAGGCAGAGCGAGAGTTGGTGAAGTGAAATGGGTGGGGCAAAGTAACACTTTTGAGCCAGGTACAGTTTATTCTTATGCGAATGAGAAACAAATACGGCAAATACCAACAAAAGCTATGACAGTGTATGACTCAGGATTCTTTTTGTGTGTATATACATCAATCAGCCGTAACATTAAAACCACTGACAGGTGAAGAAGTGAATAACATTGATTATCTCATGACAATGGCACCTGTCAAGGGGTAGGACATATTAGGTAGCAAGAGAAGAGAACAGTCAGTTCTTGATGTTGATGTGTTGGAAGCAGGAAAAATGGGCGAGCGTAAGGATCTGAGTGACTTTGACAAATTATGATGGCGAGATGGCTGGGTCTGAGCATCTCCAAAATGGCACATCATGTGGGGTGTTCTCGGCATGCAGTGGTTAATAAAATCTTTCTGTTTTCGGCAGCATTAACGTTTTCATCAGTTTGTGCTATAGTAGCTCTTCTGTGGGATTGGACCATATGGGCTAGCCTTTGTGCCCCATGTGAATCAATGAGCCTTCGACACTCATGACTCTGTTGCCGGTTCACTGGTTGTCCTTTGGATCCTTGGACCACTTTTGGTAGGTACTAACCGCTGCAAACCAGGAACACCCCACACGATGTGCCATTTTGGAGATGCTCAGACCCAGTCATCTAGCATCACAATTTGGCCCTTGTCAAAGTCACTCAGATCCTTACGCTCACCCATTTTTCCTGCTTCCAACACATCAACTTCAAGAACTGACTGTTCTCTTCTCCTGTCAGTGGTTTTAATATGATGGCTGATTGGTGTGTGTGTGTGTGTGTTGAAGTTTTGAGGGGGATTGTGGGTGACCTGTAACTGTGTAAAGTTAAAGTAATTAGCGTAAATCACAGGATGTCAGCACACGTGTTGGTTCAGAGTAGCCAGTTATATACATTAAAATTATTTATTGAACTTGATAATATTAACTGCTTTGAATGTATCATGATTTTCAGTGTTGCTCAATAAACGGACATGAAACTGGCCCATGAACATGGTATGTGCTGCGAGGAAAACCATAGCAACCAGCACTAATCTCAAATAAACTCATGACGGTTAGCAACATGAGGTGATGAAGGAAGGTCAAGAAACAAAATCACAGGATTAGCATCAGAAAAATAATACAGTTTGTAATTAGCTACTGATTAGCTCATTTTAAACAGAAAAACACACTGGACTTGTGTTACAGTTCATAAAATAATTGTTTACACCAACAGGAAAGAAACTATATTAAAACATATGTATGAATGCAGCGATGAGACCAGCCTGACGTTTCACTGTGTTTCGTTCTTTTCCTCTGTCCATGAGGCTCAGGCTTCAGTTGGCGTTTCCTGGATGAATAAAAGCTGATGAGGAATTCAGCTGAAGGGGAATTAGCCGGAACGAGCCGTAATTTCAGCCACTTTCTGACAGCCCTGATGGCAACTGACAACAGGAACACTCTGTGTGACGAAAAACATCAAAATATACATCACAGAGTGTTCCATGTAGAAATGTTTCAGTTCTTAAAGTGAAACATTAAGAGGAGATGTGCTAATGTTTAACAGGAACACAGCTGCATGCTAACTCTAGCTATTAGGAAAACACTCCAGCTGCCATTTTTATGTTGTGAAAAAAAGTAATAGGATGTGAACACTTTAAAGTCAGAATCACCTCCTGAATCCTTCTGAATTTTCTCACATTACCAGAATGTGACATCACAGACAAACTTTACTTTATTACACATGCTAAGCTGCGCTAATGCTAGCTCACAAGCTAGATTTACAGTACACAGGCTAACACAGCCTCGCGCTCGAGTCAAACGAAAGACATTCAAAGAAACCTCTTGCTTTCACAAGCAACCCATTTTACAGTCAGTTCACTGACAGTGATGAAGTTTGTTTGTTACGTGTTCAAGTCAAGTTGGTTGCTCGGAAGCTAGCTGGCTAATTCACTGATCATAAACGGTAAAAAGTACAAAAGGTTAATTTTTATTCTGGTTGGAAAGAACAATACAAAATCACATGACTGTTCAAAAAATATATCGCTGTTTATTTTGTAAAATGTAAATTAGATTGAAACACGTTCACGTAAATAAAAATGAGTATTTTGTTCTAAGAATTATGAATGTCTTCTCTGGAAGCTTTGTGCTACACAGCTTAAATTATTATTATTATTATTATTATTATTATATAATCTACTGATAATATCTTTAAATTATTTTTATACTCTTAAAAAAAAGCTCTGATATTAATTATCATGATCCTGAATTATTTTTCGGTGGTTAAATGAGAAATAAAAATCTTTTAATCAGGTTACTTGCCTTTCTCTTTATGTACGCTATTTCGAATCAATCAAATTAAAAATGAATTTAAAAATGTCAATTGTAATTTACATTGTAAATTTTTTAAAATGGCATCTATTACAGTAGGTACGTGTTTATCTCCACGGTTTGCGGCTGCCATCTTGGTCCCACGAGCCGTGATTCGGATTTCCTCTTGCAGCTTGAGGTGTTCCCAGAAAATTCCGAACTAGTGGATTGTTTTGCGGAATTCCAAGGAATCTGATTGATGAAACCACCGGAAAAACACAGCCACCACCTCATTTTCAAATTGTTTGGTTCCAGTGTCAATCGCGATGATCGTGAGCTCGTTGGTTGTTTTGGTCATAAAATCATCATTGTTTTTGAAGGTGACTAAAAACAGTCTTCAAACTATAATGGACTTTTCACTTCACTACAAGTGAACCAAATTTCAATTAATTTGAACAACGACCACATGAGTTTTATTGCCTGCAAAATTTGGTTCCATGGCCCAAGAATGGAAGTAGATATGAAAGAGATTACAAGGAAATATGATTCCTGAATATTTCACACCAACACTTCTCATGAAACTTCACTTTCTTCCATCAGGCAGCTTATTCGGCTAATTAACAGAATTCCTGGTTAATTAATTAGGCCGACTTTATTATGGGGTATCATACATTTTTAGAAATCAGAATATATCATGGACAGGGGCAAAAAGCATCTCATCTCATCTCATCTCATCATCTCTAGCCGCTTTATCCTTCTACAGGGTCGCAGGCAAGCTGGAGCCTATCCCAGCTGACTATGGGCGAAAGGCGGGGTACACCCTGGACAAGTCGCCAGGTCATCACAGGGCTGACACATAGACACAGACAACCATTCACACTCACATTCACACCTACGGTCAATTTAGAGTCACCAGTTAACCTAACCTGCATGTCTTTGGACTGTGGGGGAAACCGGAGCACCCGGAGGAAACCCACGCGGACACGGGGAGAACATGCAAACTCCGCACAGAAAGGCCCTCGCCGGCCCCGGGGCTCGAACCCAGGACCTTCTTGCTGTGAGGCGACAGCGCTAACCACTACACCACCGTGCCGCCGGCAAAAAGCATATCCTCAATATTTCAAGTCAACATCTCAACAATTAAAAAGGTTACGGCAAAAAAAAAATTATAATTTTTATGCTTCAAGTCACAGGTTTTGTTTTCATTTCAATGGAAAAATAACGACAAAATAATGCAAATTCATGCAAGTTTCAAATTACCACTGTTTTTGTTATTTTTCAACCTATAAACTCGATCTTGGTATCATTTTAAATAGTTTCTCTCTGTATTATTTGTTTTCACATTTAAAAGGTGCTAACTGCAAAATCATCTAAAATTTTTAAATTTTTTGTTGTGCGTGGCATTTTCCTCTGTCTCGCAAGAACAATATCATGCAGAATAGATGTGATCATTTTGATGTCCTGAGGGTTGCGTTTCTCCGTTTTGGGATGTTTTCCTCCGTCTTGAGGTAAACAGTACGGCCCTACGGAAACAGGAAACAGATGAACGTGAGGAGCTTTAACTAATTAGCATAACTATGGAACTGCGTCACACCAAGAAGGCGACGCGCAGAAAACATTGTCGCCAGATCATCGCAGGACTGACACAGAGACAAAGAACCATTCACACCTACATCCCTGCATCAACTTCGGAGAGTTTTGAGTCACAGGGATGTAATTTGTGGTTGACGTTCACGCATAGATCTGTGAAACAAAAGATGAATATTTATATCTTTTCTCTGTTCCTGCTTTTGTGTTCTTGTTTCTTTCTCTGTAAGATCAAAACATTCAGTGCATAACTCCATAGCTGTGACTATGGAGTCGAGCTTATGCATTCTAGAGCTAAGATAATTAAGCGTTAGGTAGAATGATTTAGTTATCTGTCCAGAAAAATGACACGTCATCTAACCTTGCTCTATCTTGCAGTTGCACTCACTAGGCAGGCTTTCCTTTTCTTTTCCGCTGATGGGAGAGCCAAATCCGCCATGTTCGCCCATGCCTACTTGTTTTGGTTAAAAGTAGGTCAAACAGACATGCCCCACGGTGGTCATGTGATATTGCTGCTTGCTTGCTTCAGCAATCTCCGGAATTGTAAAATGCGGGACGCTTTTTATCTCAGCAAAACATTTACACACAGGATACACGGTGTGTGTGTGTGCAGCAGCGCAACATCTCGAAACTCCAACAACAATAGAAATAGAACATCCATCCATCATCTGGAGCTGCTTATCCTGTTCTACAGGGTCACAGGCAAGCTGGAGCCTATCCCAGCTGACTAAGGGTGAGAGGCAGGGTACACCTGGCTCAGAAGTCGCCAGATCATCGCAGGACTGACACAGAGACAAACAACCATTCACGCTCAATTTAGAGCCACCAATTATCCTAACCTGCATGTCTTTGGGGTAAACCGAAGCACCCGGAGGAAACCCACAGAGACACGGAGAGAACACGCAAACTCCACACAGAAAGGCCCTTGTCCTCAAACCCAGGACCTTCTTACTGTGAGACGACAGTGCTAACCACTACACCACCGTGCCACCCAGAAATAGAACATTTTGCCAAGAATTCAACTTTGTGGGGCGGCACAGTGGTGTAGTGGTTACTGCTGTCGTCTCACAGCAAGAAGGTCCGGGTTCGAGCCTCGTGGCCGGCGAGGGCCTTTCTGTGCGGAGTTTGCATGTTCTCCCCGTGTCCGCGTGGGTTTCCTCCGGGTGCTCCGGTTTCCCCCACAGTCCAAAGACATGCAGGTTAGGTTAACTGGTGACTCTAAATTGACCGTAGGTGTGAATGTGAGTGTGAATGGTTGTCTGTGTCTATGTGTCAGCCCTGTGATGACCTGGCGACTTGTCCAGGGTGTACCCCGCCTTTCGCCCGTAGTCAGCTGGGATAGGCTCCAGCTTGCCTGCAACCCTGTAGAACAGGATAAGCGGCTAGAGATAATGAGATGAGATGAGAATTTATTAAAATAGCTCAGAGGGGGAAAATTATTTTTTTTTTTTTACCGTAAAATGACCTCTGTGTTTGTATTTAATTCCGCTTCCTGTAGGTGGCAGCATTGCGGAGTTTTAGCACCTCCCAGTTCCTGCATTGAACGCACGAAGAAGAGACAAAACTCTTCGGCGCTAATAAAACCCGGAAGTAAGCAATCTGTTTTTCGTCATAGCTGAGTTCAGAAGCTGCGTTTATATTACCTTTAGTGAGTCAGTAACTAAACGTGAAATATATATATATATTTTTATTTTGTTTGTTGAATAATATGTGAGATGAAATAATTAAAAGCAGTGATAAGAGGAGTCAGTCTATTAGCGGCGAGCAGTGAGTAGAACCCTGTAAGCTCATGTTTTCGGGGCTGGATGGCGAACCGAGCCCCTCCCGAGTGCGAGTCGGAGTTGTTGAGTGCTTTAGAGCAGCTCGGTTCGTCCCGGACGCTCCGCTTCATCCCCGTCACTCCGCTGCGCGTCGCCGTGCTCGCGCTTGACCGTTATCTGGCCGGCGCGCGCGCCGCTCCCGACAGTTACAGCTACGACATCACGGTGACGGACGGGAAGTGGCGCGTGAAGTGCTGCCTGGCGCCGGGACTGAACCGCGCGGTCCAGGTCAACGCGCTCCGCTGCGGCTCGTGCGCTCTGATCGCGCGCTTGTCGCTTGTTTACGATGAGACGCGCTTCCGGCAGAGCTGTGTGTGGATAGAGGAGGCGCGATTCGATTCCTCCGGTCCCGATATTCTGCTCGCGATAAAAGACCCGGACGCGATTGGTTGGTGGACGCACGATCGTGTCGGTTCCTCCGTGATGGCTCTCACAGATGTTCCTCTGCAGAACAACAGGAAACACTATTTATCGCTGTGGAACAACGAAGATCCGCACGGTGCTGTGTGGCGTGCCTACGCTCCTCCACCGGATGTAGTGATCGACGGTAAAGAAAGTTTCTCATTATAACCCCATCTGCTGCCCTGCACTATGTATTGGCACCCCTCTGGGCCAGGCCCTGGGCAGACACACCCCCGAGGCCCCACCCCCGCCTGTTGTCAGCTGCGCTCAGCAAATTCACCCCCTCAGACGTGCCTATCTAACTATCCCAGCTGACTACGGGCGAAAGGCGGGGTACACCCTGGACAAGTCGCCAGGTCATCACAGGGCTGACACATAGACACAGACAACCATTCACACTCACATTCACA
Organism: Neoarius graeffei; assembly: GCF_027579695.1. Classification (NCBI taxonomy): domain Eukaryota; kingdom Metazoa; phylum Chordata; class Actinopteri; order Siluriformes; family Ariidae; genus Neoarius; species Neoarius graeffei. The sequence goes on from NC_083596.1 coordinate 50,006,056, forward strand.
CCTACGGTCAATTTAGAGTCACCAGTTAACCTAACCTGCATGTCTTTGGACTGTGGGGGAAACCGGAGCACCCGGAGGAAACCCACGGGGAGAACATGCAAACTCCGCACAGAAAGGCCCTCGCCAGCCACGGGGCTCGAACCCGGACCTTCTTGCTGTGAGACGACAGCGCTAACCGCTACACCACCGTGCCGCCAATTAGAAGTACTATTGAACGATAAAACTTTATATCCATCAACACTTATTTAATCGAGAAAAAGCAATGGTGAAATAGGCAACTGCATGGTGAAAAAATCCATCAGACATCACGGTTAACAAGTCTGGTTAACTAAAGTTTAGCCTCAAGAAGCCTTTGAATGAGTGAGTCAATGAACAACATGTCGAGAACATAACCGAGGCCTACAACAGTTTCTTTAGTATTCAGAGCAAGAACATTCATTTGGTATACAACCGTTCATTTTCATTTTGGAATCCAGGCGACTTTTAACTTGTGAAAACAAAGAGCGATAACAAAGAAAAATATCTCGCTTCTCAGAAATAAGTCTCAAAATGTTAGGCTATGTGAAACATTTCATCCTTTCACACACGTAATGTCCCAAACAGCAGCGGCACACAGCTTTGCGCATTCAGTTTGACAGCCATGGGTCAACTTACAAGGGCACTTTCCTACTTTTCTAGAAAGCGAAGTCATTAAATCATTGAACTCATGCTGGCGTAGCGTGTGAAGACATGGTGAACAGTGATCATATTGACAATGACGGGTGATTTATGCGACAGGACAAGGTGGGCTTCCTTACAGGTGGCGGAATGCATCAAAAATGTTATCAGTATGATCAAAACTTCTGAAAATATCGTTTCATATTTTCCGATCTCGCTACCTCCGAGGCCCCCTAGTGGCCGAGGCCCTGGGCAGCTGCCCATGAAGCCCATTAGGATAACGCGTCCTTGTCCATCAGGGGTGAGGGTAGTATCTCACTGGGCTGCGACAGCTTGCGAACATCATTCGCGAGAGAGTTTCAAAAGTGTCTTGAAACATTCGCGGGGCTTCTCAATTTCCTCGCACGAGTCGCAAAGTGTCGCTCCATCACTGAAATTTTGAACATGTTCAAAAAAATTAGTGCGACTAAATTTCTCTCAAAATAGCTGCAAATGTGTCGCTGGTGTCGCAAAGCTGTCGCAAACCCTTCTCAAGTCAGTTTCCGTGAGGCTTCCTCTACACCAGGGGTGGGCAATTATTTTTTCCATGGGGCCGCATGAGAAACAGAAAATTTTGTGGAGGGCCGGGCCAAAAGGCTGAACTAAATTCTGCATAATATTAATTGTATTTCTTTATATAAAGCAGTAAATAACAACATTTGTTTTTACAAGCTGCTAAGACTGGTAAGAGTATGGAAAAAACGAGGTTGCCTTACAAAAAATGTCATTTATTCAATCAAATTTCCCAAAACAATGGTTGTTAAAATGTGAACGTTTGTACTTTTTTTTTTCAGTCACATTCACCCCAAAACACAATAAAGACATCACAATATTGTCTTTCTACTCCAAATATCAAGCAAGATACATCATATTATAATAATGATGCCCACATTTGTAGTCTAATCACTTCATTTGGTGTTTTTCAGTTTTTCGGATCTGCTCTCCACAAACTAAACACACGGCTTTATCTCTGACTTCAGTAAATAAATACTTAGCAGTCTGTGTTTTGTTGAAAGCCCTGCATTCGCTATCTACCTTTCTTCTTTTTGCGGACATTTTGGGGGCTAAAGTCTTCTTGTGACCTGCTCGCAACAACGTCGATTCGGTGTAGGTATCAGATCTACAGATCGGCTCGGGCTCCGGCGCCTGCTGGTGACGTCACACTATGTGATTGGCTGGACCGTTTGAAGGATGACGTACAAGTTTGTGGTTGGTCTGGACAAATTACGGAAGTAGTTATCGCGGGATTAGGTTTCGTGGGATTTCATGTCATGTTCATGTCGCGTGAATTGCGTTTTTGTTGAACACAACTTCAAAATAAAAGCAATGCACATTCAGTCCATGCATGAGGTAAAATTAGAAAATATGTGTATTTTGTAATTTCTAATTAACCTTACGCGGGCCGGTCAGAATGAACCAAAGGGCCGGATGCGGGCCGCGGGTCTGCTCTACATCCCTGCCTGCCAAGGGAAAGCCGGGCTGCGACAGCCTGCAACTAATTGGAGCCACAGCAATTACGCTAAAATATGCGAATATAAATTCAGTTTTATTCCAAGTGAAAATTGTCGCTAATTCGCATATTTTATCTCAGTTGTTGTCTCTCCAACTAGTCGCAGGCTGTCGCAGCCCAGTGAGATACTGGCTTAAAGGAATCTCTCTCTGTCTGCAGTGTCTAAGATTTCTCTTCTAAGAGATTCGGAGGTGTTCTTGACATCATACAGACAGCCGTTTCCTCTGCTGGTCCGAGTGCTGCACAGATCTCGTTTAAGGTACTACGGAAAACCTGGACAAAACATTGACTTCCCCTTTCAGGTGAAGAACGGAAATAAAAATCGCGCGTAGACATTTTTTAAAACTTCATTGAGATGTGAAAAGTGTAACGGCAGTTAATGGGAGTCGACGTGTGTGTGTTTCAGGCATATTTTGAGGTGGCTGATCAGAGCGGTGTCATGTCCATGGTCCTGTGGAACGAGCTGTGTCCAGAGTGGTATCAGCAGCTGGTTGTGGGTTCAGTTCTCTACCTGCAGAATTACACACTGAAACGCAGCTACCAGAACCGCTCCAGACCTCAGCTCAGCACACTGCCTCTCATATCCTTCAGCTCCACAGGTAGGAACCACCTGTCTGATCCTCAAACGCAATGACATCGGACCACTGAACACCAAATGGTGTGTTTCTGTGCGACAGAGATCTGCCTGAACCCTCACAGCCCATCAGCCGTCATCACTGTGATTCCTCCTAAAAGTGTTCAGCCGCAGTGGAGCTTACCTGAGGTCACCTACAATTTCTCTACCAGGTACACACACGCGCGTGAGAGACTGCTCTTCAGACCAGTTAAAAAAAAAAAAAGCTGAAATTGTACTCACACACTGAACTGTACTTAAATTCTGTTATTAGTGTAAAATCATTTGTTTATTGTATCAGTAATGGTTTCCTTTAATTTATTGTACAGTGTATATAAAAGCTTTACATTTACATCTGATAGTGTTTCATTCCACTTTGGTTCCTTTTGTCAGATCTGAAGTCCAGAGCCTGGCCAGTAACCAGGCGTGTGACATCATCGGCCTGGTGACGTACGTCAGTCGCGTTGAGCGAATCAGAAACAGAGGAAATACAGGTACGAGTTTTGATCGGACAAAGCACACGACGCTTTCATAGACTCGGAGTGGACATGTGCTGTAAATGTGCTTTGTATGTCTTTACACGTGTGTGTGTGTTGCAGCCCCCGAGAAGTTCTGGACATACCGGTGGGTTCATGCAGTGGACGGAACCTCGGACTCTCCCTTTATCCTGGAGATTTTTGCCTCCTCTCAGCCTGAGGTCTTTAACGGCATCTGTCCCAGTGAGAGTTTACCCCACACTTACACACTTCTGTTCAACACTATGACAGCACACTGTAACAATTCACTGCAATAATGGGCTGGATATCACACTGTTATGTCGTGCTGCGATTAGTTACATTGCACTGCAATCACGCACTGTTGCATCACAATGCACTACAGGGCAAAAATGGAGTGCATTAGCTCTCCATTTTTGTTCATCATTTTTCTTCATTCTCTCTCTCCCCCCACAGTGACCTATCTTGTGTGTACTCACATGCGTGTGTGTCGGGAGACGGGTTCAGGTTCAGCTCTTTATCTGACCAGCAGCGCAGAGACTCAGCTCTTCATCACAGGTGATCAGTGTTCAGACTGACCACTGCAGCCAGTGACGCGATCTGAACAGAGTAAAAGATGGTGTGTGTGTGTTCAGGTGGTCACAGGAAGCAGCCTTACGTGTCTGATCCGAAGGTCAAAGCCTTCATCCAGTGGACGAAGACTCTGAAGGACAGTGTAGTACTGAGGAAGACCACAGTGGGGGGGCAGTACTGTTATCCCCCTCCCCCAGCCACCTTCACACCGAATACCACCAGCGGCAGAGCAAGTAAGAGATACACCATGTTCTGTCACTCGCCATGTGCTGCTTATGCATGCTAATGAGCAGATTATAACAGCAGAGCTGAGATTAAGAGACGTCCAGCGAGAAAGCAAATTCTCACAGGCTAATGTAGCGAACAAAATTTTCCTAGAAGTAAACAAATTCTGAAATTTTGTGAAATACAGTGGGGCAAAAAAGTATTTAGTCAGTCACCAATTGTGCAAGTTCTCCCACTTAAAAAGATAAGAGGCCTGTAATTTTCATCATAGGTACACTTCAACTATGAGAGACAAAATGAGGAAAAAAAAAATCCAGAAAATATCACAGTCTGATTTTTAAAGAATTTATTTGCAAATTATGGTGGAAAATAAGTATTTGGTCAATAACAAAAGTTCATCTCAGTACTTTGTTATATACCCTTTGTTGGCAATGACAGAGGTCAAACGTTTTCTGTAAGTCTTCACAAGGTTTTCACACACTTGCTGGTATTTTGGCCCATTCCTCCATGCAGATCTCCTCTAGAGCAGTGATGTTTTGGGGCTGTTGCTGGGCAACACGGACTTTCAACTCCCTCCAAAGATTTTCTATGGGGTTGAGATCTGGAGACTGGCTAGGCCACTCCAGGACCTTGAAATGCTTCTTACAAAGCCACTCCTTCGTTGCCCAGGCGGTGTGTTTGGGATCATTGTCATGCTGAAAGACCCAGCCACGTTTCATCTTCAGTGCCCTTGCTGATGGAAGGAGGTTTTCACTCAAAATCTCACGATACATGGCCCCATTCATTCTTTCCTTTACACGGATCAGTCGTCCTGGTCCCTTTGCAGAAAAACAGCCCCAAAGCATGATGTTTCCACCCCCATGCTTCACAGTAGGTATGGTGTTCTTTGGATGCAACTCAGCATTCTTTCTCCTCCAAACACGACAAGTTGAGTTTTTACCAAAAAGTTCTATTTTGGTTTCATCTGACCATATGACATTCTCCCAATCCTCTTCTGGATCATCCAAATGCTCTCTAGCAAACTTCAGACGGGCCTGGACATGTACTGGCTTAAGCAGGGGGACACGTCTGGCACTGCAGGATTTGAGTCCCTGGCGGCGTAGTGTGTTACTGATGGTAGCCTTTGTTACTTTGGTCCCAGCTCTCTGCAGGTCATTCACTAGGTCCCCCCCGTGTGGTTCTGGGATTTTTGCTCACCGTTCTTGTGATCATTTTGACCCCACGGGGTGAGATCTTGCGTGGAGCCCCAGATCAAGGGAGATTATCAGTGGTCTTGTATGTCTTCCATTTTCTAATAATTGCTCCCACAGTTGATTTCTTCACACCAAGCTGCTTACCTATTGCAGATTCAGTCTTCCCAGCCTGGTGCAGGTCTATAATTTTGTTTCTGGTGTCCTTTGACAGCTCTTTGGTCTTGGCCATAGTGGAGTTTGGAGTGTGACTGTTTGAGGTTGTGGACAGGTGTCTTTTATACTGATAACGAGTTCAAACAGGTGCCATTAATACAGGTAACGAGTGGAGGACAGAGGAGCCTCTTAAAGAAGTAGTTACAGGTCTGTGAGAGCAAGAAATCTTGCTTGTTTGTAGGTGACCAAATACTTATTTTACCGAGGAATTTACCAATTAATTCATTAAAAATCCTACAGTGTGATTTCCTGGATTCTTTCCTCCATTCTGTCTCTCATAGTTGAAGTGTACCTATGATGAAAATTACAGGCCTCTCTCATCTTTTTAAGTGGGAGAACTTGCACAATTGGTGGCTGACTAAATACTTTTTTTGCCCCACTGTAGTAGCAAGGAGGTACAAATTTAAGTTTAACATGAATCCAAGTCATTATCCATGTCAAATACAGATTCCTGTTAAAAATTCCACCATCAGATGCTTTGGGGGGTGGATCAAACTTTCTTTCACTTTGTACTGTGATGATAAACAAACCCACCATTTCGTGTAGAATGATAGCAAACGTGATTCTGGTTATTCAAGATGGCATATAAAGTATGATTCATGTTTATAGATTACACTGGATTAGATTCGACTCGCACCATGTGCTGAACCACATCAGGATTGATAAGTTTGGGTGACGACGTTGATGAAATGGGGGAAATTTCTGGAAAAGTGTTTTAATTTACATGAAGTATTAAGGGGGGGGACTTATTTTTAATAGTGTGTGTGTGGTGTAGATGAAGGAGCGGCTCCATCGTTAATGGCTGTAGGGGACCTACGGAGGGAGCTCGAGGGTCTGCAGTACCGAGAACACAAGAGGGTGGCAGTCCAGGGGCACATCACTGCTGTGCAGTACCACCGGTGGCCACCTGAGGCGCCACACACCACACCTCAGACTGCACAGCAGGTCTGTGTTTAACTTTCATACATTTATTACGAAAATAGATCACTCCCTGACAGTGAAGGTCAAAAGTTGACTTTTTTTTTTTCCCCTTTTGTTTATTTGTTGACAGGTGGAATGTGACTCAGTGGGTGTGGCCAAAGGCTCCGCATTTTCCTTTCCTATAAGACCGCAACAGCAAAGTGAGGTGTCTTCGGCACGAAGTAACGCCAGAATTTCTCCTAAGCGGAGGAGAGTTGAGCAGTGAGTGAATTAGTTTTTTGTCAGGTTTTCTTTAATCTGGTTGTGCTTTTTGAGAAATGTTCTAATGTATTGGTATTGATGTTTCTTATTTCAGTATATTATTTTATGATGTGAATTTTATTGAAATCGTTCTCATGTCTTTTGAATATGCTCCAGTTTTGCACGATTAATAGAGATTTATTTAAAAGGTTTTTTTGCATTCTCAGGATTTTTACTAGGATAACCTTTATTCAGGTTTCAACATGGAATACTAGGAAAAATATACAGTATTGGCCACGCCCACTCTGACACCTCAGAAGTTTTTTTTTTCCCTTATTACATTCTATTTTTATATAAATTCAGTTTTATTTTTTAAATATAAGTATAGTAACAGCACACCATGTTTAATATTAATCTCCACGTTAACTGGCAGTAGTGTGTGCATTGTCTTTTCTGTTTGTGTGCGTTTATAATCAGAGGAGTGCAGAGGCAGTCCTGGACCAGAACGAAGCGGGAGTTAGAAAAGTAAGCAGTAAAATTCATCAAAATGCAGTGAATTGGAAAATAAAAGTTTCATTTATATTGAAACTGAAAGATGACTGCGTCTGATATTCAGGAATTTGGGGAGGTTTTTTTAATATATATATATATATATATATATATATATATATATATATATATATATATATATATAAATTTTTTTTTTTTTTTTTTTTTTTTTATACTTGTCTAGTTTTAATCATGACTTCTGGCTTCTGGTCACTTCCTGTTTTTCTCCCCTCAGACAGATCAATCCAGCAGATTTTCATAAGGATCAAGAGGACAGTGAAGGACCTTCCACACCGTCGCCTCAACCTACAGGTACCACTTCACATGATCATTTGAATATGAGGCTGAATCCGAACTCCTGTACGTCATCATCCGTAGGGCGTCTGAATACTCAGTAGGCATTTAATAGTCTTTGAACGGAACCCAGATCTACTACATCTGTAGTATGCAAACGTAGCACACCGCAACACAATCCCAGAAGTCAGCTGAAGCCTCTGAAGAAGAACAATTCCTCTGGGAAAAATAAAGACTGCGGACTGAATCAGAAGCATTTTAAACATTTCTGCCCTTGTGGAAATAACTGTTTTTACATTTTCACAGTACATATGGGTGTACATCCTGTCTGAACAGGTAAGATGGGAGCAGGGTACGCCTGAATTGTGTCCTTAGGCAGCTGGGCCATAGAAGGTTCACGCTGCATGCTGCACGCTACACGCGTGTAAAGAAAAGTGGACAAACGTAGCATGACTTGCTCTGGGCCATAGAACGGCGTTCACGCTGCACACTTCACGCGTGAAGCGTGAAATGAACATGCACACTTTTTTCTAGGCGTGAAGATGGAAATTCCAGTCAATGCATGCGGTCACCGCCGCGCCAGCCAATCAGAACGGGTCTAGGGAGATAACTCTATGCTTTCAGGGGAAAACTTCAGAAAAAATATAATTGAATGGTATAATTGAAAAATAGTTCTTCATCGGGATTGTCAAGCAGATTATAGAATGTTCGGTGAAATTCACCACGGGTTTCTCTCAGAAGGAAGTGTTCTCGGCTCCAAATTCTGTTCCTTTTTCTCTTCCTCTGTCTCAGTAAAAGCAGAATGAGGCAATCGTTGTCATCCGAAGAGTCCATATTGTTGGTTACTCGGTCAAAGTAGAACAGACGCAACACGTGAACATCCAAGCATGAAGTTTAATGGCCCAGGGTCCGGTTCTTCACGTGAACGTGTAGCGTGCAGCATGCAGCGTGAACCTTCTATGGCCCAGCTGCCTTACTCCTCGCTCACTTACTCATAGAACATGCTACAGTAATGATCGGGTCATGGCTACTGAACCAACATTAGTACATACTGAGTAAGTATTCGGATTCAGCCTTCGAGTTGACTGCACACCGCTGCTGGATTCCAATTGGTCAGAAGATATTGATTCATTTCCAATAACAGCAGCCCTGACTGTACTGCAGCTTTCCTGTGCACTCGGACTCGTGCCGTTACTATGGTAACGGCTCATTCACAGGGCGTTCCCGTGAATGTTAAACGTAACTATAAATTCGATAAATGAAACATTTCTCATGAGCAAATTGCTGTGATATAAGAGGAATAAAACACCTTGCTGTGAAAAGACAACTGTTAGATTCAAGGTGATAACCGGGACTTCACCACAGCATGACACCAGGTGCTTTATTCCTTCCATGTCAAACGTTATTTGCACAATAATGGTTGGTTGACCTTGTTTCCCAGACACCAGTGAGACAGGAAGCACCCCCGACACACAACAGTCTCCCAGTCGCCCTGTTGCATCATGGGAGAGCAGCGTGTGGCCGTTACTGAAGCAGGACGTCACGGACCACGTGCGCTGCGCCTCTCTGGATCGTCAAAGCGTTCCGGAAAAATTTCGTTTCGACGACCAAGACATCATCCTACACAGGATCAATCTCAGCCCTGCGAAGTGGAGCCCAGAACTTCCCTTAGACACCGACTTGGACACGCACACTCCCGTAAACTTCCCAGGATACTTCACGCTCACGTTACTGGGTACGAGACACGGATCCTACACGTTTGTTACGATTTTTATGAGAAACTGAATTCTCTCTTTTTCTCTCAGGGTTAAATCAGCAGGCAGCAGTTGACTCCTCCTTCCTCCCTGTGTTTTGTCCTGAGGATCCGCGAGCAGCTGGGACGTCCTATGATCTCCATGACAACACGCTGATGTCATGCCTTTCAACAGGTCATGTGTGCGCTCAGGCCAACTTTTCACCAGGTGTGCATGAGTGTCTTTCACTTGCGCTCCATCTCAGACACCTGATTTTTGATTTCAGGCCAGAAAAAGAAAATTGTAAATCTTTCAGTTGAAACTGACCAGGCACTGTTTAATCAGGTTTAGTTCATTCATTTCCATACCCCCCAAAAAACCCTTCCTTCCTTCCTTCTCCCCACAGAGACATTATTGAGCTCCACCTCGGCTCTGGAGGACGAGCGGGTGGTGTGCGTGTTGGACGCGTGTCTGCTGGGTGAGAACCAGCTCGAGATCGTCTGCTCTAAAGTGTACAGGACAGCAGATGTCCTCTCTCCTGTGTAAAGCAAATCCACACGCATGTTGTGGGTATACATCAATCATCAGTAGTGTTTTTCTTTTCTTTCAGCCTTTTACTAAAGGGAGTATAAATTATTTTTGGAATTCAAAGGGAGTGATCCAGTTCACTCATTTCTACTGAGGCTTTTCTTGTAAAATAACACTGTTCGATTCAAAACTGAATAAACGTTCAGGTGTGTCAGTGTGCTTATCAAATCATCTCTGAATTTGTTAAATCAAACCATACATATTAAGTTTATTCCTTAACGGATTAAAAAAAAAAAAAAAAAAATCGCATGAATATCCACGTATGCTTTTTTTTTTTGGGTACACACAAAATACATCCCAAGCTTCTACAGAAGAGATCATGTAGCATTTTATATGGAACAAGTTTACTACCTTTTTACTGGGAGTTTTTTTTGTTTCTAAAATCTGAGATGTTCTCAGCATTAAGTAGCAATGGCCTGATTTATATTTAACAATGGACAGGAACGAGAGTCGAAAAGAAAATATGAAGATGCAACATTGAGTGGTATGCTTTATAAAGCTTCACATCAAAAAGGTGTTCAATCTTCAAACATGTTCTCATTTGCTTGTTTTTTTTTTTAAATAAATGTAACCTGAGGACAGCTCTGGATATTGAAAATCTTTCTGGTACGTCTTAAACCAGAACTCCAAATTGTTCCTCTTTACTATCCGTTCTCATTCTCTGGTTGGTTGGGTTTTCTGTTTTATGCCCGTGTGCTGTACAAGTCGGCGTCTTCAGGATGAGCCTGTCCGTGATCTGATAAAGCTGGGTCAGGAAGGAACTGTGGCTTCTCTGCAACAGCAAAATAATTTTAAAAAAAAAGTGTTAGTGTTAAATAGATACAAGACACATTCTCAGCATAAAAAAACCTCTAGACTCATCAACCAACAAATCCCGAGTGTGATATGTTACCTCGGGCCTGTTAGGGGGAAAATACCAAAGGGTGTGGTTTTCCCAGCATGAAGGATTGTTCTTGGTAAGCAGCCCCATCTAAAGAAGTCTAAGAGGGTGTGATTACTTCTACAACGGGGGAGTGCTGGGCCTCACCTTTGACGGGAGGACCGGTTGTGATCTCTTTCAGTGATGTGGTTTCCTCAGCAACCAGGTGAGCAGCAGATTCAAGCAAATTTTCAACAACTGATGAGGTGGAAGTGATGTCTCCAGCTGGAGAAGGTTCTGCAGATGCAGCCTCAGGTGGAGTCATTTCAGGGGCAAATTCTTGTATAACTGAGGCAGCCTCGGGCAAGGAGGACACCTTTTCTTGTGGTTCGTCATCAGCGTGAGGGACAAGCTCTTCTGATGCATGCTGCACGTTCAACAAGAAGGAAAACATTTCTTTCCATTTATGAACCCTGCTTAGGCCCATGTATGTTATGTTCTGTACATCTGCATACAATCAGATACCTTCAGACTTGTGTCAGGAACGATGCCTTCCTCTTTGGGTTTGGATTTAAACAAAGAGGCAACCAAAGAACCGGCAGCAGACACTTTCTGACCGGTCACCTACAGAGAAAGTAACAGTTAGAGAACACAGGACCAGTTTCAAAATAATGGCTGCATTTTGACAGTGTATCTACGCTACCTTTACAAGTCTGACAGTATGCATGGGGTAGCACACAGCAGCGCCAACAGTTACCAGCGTCAGAGAAACACCGATTCGCTTTAGCCGAGAGCCTGAAACCCCCCCACACACACAAGCACCAGACAGTTAATGATAAAGCATCTTTTCAAACAAGTTGCTCTTCAGAACCTGACTGTTTTCTTTTTCAGTGAATCACTTACCTTTGCGTGCCAGGATGAGGCCAGCCAATCCAGACACAGTGATTATCCCAACTCTGGGCAGGAAGCCAGGAGGTGGGTCCCTTAGGAAATTATACGTGTCTGATGTCACCGAAAGATCAAGAATCAATCAAAAGGTCATACTGTAGGCCCATACTGTATCCATGTGCTTATAGAGACACAGAACACTCACCTTGTCCAGTTTGGTATAAAGACGTAACGCCGACTTTGACTGAGGTGCAAGTATTCTGTATTTTAAAAAAAAAGTGTAGACACAAATTTAACGTCAGCAAGTTTTAATTCAACGCTCAGGAATCTTGAGGACCCTCTAAAAGCCATTCATATAAACAAGAGGTCTGTTCTACCATCCCATAATGCTTATCTAAGTACAAATAGGATTCAGTTACTCCATCTATCCTGAGGACATTTTCCAGAAGTCCGGAATGTCATTACTGTATATCATCAGGAAGAATGTAAGCATCCATGATGCTCAGCCACACACTCATGGATCATCACTGTTTATAAATCCAAAGAGCGATGATTGGTTGTTTTATAAAGGACATGATCTCCCCAGCTTGGTGTTCACCTCGACAGCTCTGACGCAAGACTGAAGCTTTCCTCTCATCAGCCCGAAGCTTGTCTGCAGGCGTCCTGGTTTCTCCTCCACATACCGTAGTGCTGTTGGCTCTGTGCTGTAGATCGACAACTACAGAGGAAGAAGGAAGGAAGATCGAGACATCCCACTCAATCACATTACTGTCAGAAGACAACGAAACAGAATAGGAAGATGTGGGTGTGTGCACACGTATCAGTGCATCTCTCACCTCGTGTGGTGAAATCTGTTTGTCCGTCTTTTCCTCAGGCGTGGCATAAACTCGGAACGAGGCCAAACCCAAAGCAGCTGGTACCACGGCCAACTTCACCACCTCACGATTAAACACACACACAAAATGGAAGTATGTTTTTTGAAAGCTTAAATGTTCTGATCCAGATTTATTTCTGAATTAATAAAATCAATTATAGCTTAACAGTGACTAACATTTCAATGCATTAAAAATCACCTTCTTAATAAATCCAAAGTGTACCACTGATTTATTGGTATTTATATATATATATATATATATATATATATATATATATATATAGTTTCGAACTTTTAGCTTGACAGTGTTCATGTGGCATCATTTTCCAATAAAATCTTTAATCTTAAAACACTTATTTTATGGAATATTAATGAAACAAACCCATAAGAGAGCTTTAAAACTGAACAGGTGTTAGTGTATTTACTTAGGAAGACAGCACTTGTTATTAAATGTTTATTATTTTATTACTGGAACATGTTAAGTTCTCTAAATTTAATTTAACTGACTGTAAGTTGACTTTTTTAATGTTAAGCTGATAAAGAAAGCCGCAAATTGATATTCCTGTTGACAAGTGTGTTGTTATTCATACTACTCCTACTACTCCTACTGCTGAGTACGCTGAGGAGGTCAGACCCCTACAGTGGCGCATGCGCGGTTTCGCACACTATGTAGTGCGCTAGTACGCTACTTCAGGAACGGAATATTCTCCGCTCGCCGTCTCTGACAAACAACTTGAGAATTTTTTTAACACGTACACAAATAAAATCTCAAATTTTAAGATGATAATAGTTTTCTAATTAATGCTTTAAAAAAACCCTTAAGAAAAATTATACTCCGTGCAGAAACTCACCTTGGCCGCCATGTTGCCGTTCCCCTCTCACACTGTCTCTACGGAAGCCCGAGAGGGTCAGCACGGGTCAGAGAGAAACGCGAAACAAAAATCCCTGGAAATCCAATATGGCGCCCAAGAAGGAGTCACTAATTCAGTTCAGAGTGTTTTTCAAACTAAAGGACAGAACCGGTGTTTGTTCAGCTAGAACCATGTCGGATACGAATTTAATGGAAAACAGAAAAGAAAGTTAGACAGTGTTTAAAATGAGCTAAAGATTTGAAATGATTCGATTTTGCCAAAATCTCAAGCTGGACCTCAGTTCTTGGATGACTTTTTTTTTTTTTGTAGATGTTGATTTTAATATTCTGCTTCTCCTTCTTTCGGCTGTTCCTGTTAGGGGGTCAGCACAGTAGATAATGCTCCCTCTATCTCCTCCTGTCACACCGACCATCCTTATGTCCTCCTTCACCACATCCATAAGTCTCATCTTTGGTCTTCCTCTTTTCCTTCTACCTGGTAACTCCATCTCCAGCACTCTTTGTCCAATATATCCTGGATAGCTCCTCTGTACATGTCCAAATCATCTCAATCTTGCCTCTCTTACTTAATAAACTGGTCAGAAGGGCTGGCTCAGTCTTGGACTGTCCTCTGGACTCCATTGAGGAGGTGGGTGAGAGGAGGATGTTAGCCAAGCTGACCTCAATCATGGATAACCCCTCTCACCCCCTACATGAGGCTGTGGGGGCTTTAAGCAGCTCGTTTAGTCATAGACTGCTACACCCACGGTGTAAGAAGGAGAGATACCGCAGGTCATTCATACCTGCTGCTGTCAGACTGTAGAACCAATAACCTGTTTGTCGTTTAATTTACACTACTTCACCACTACTACCTCTGCCATCTCTCATCGATGCAATTATTATGTGCAATAATATAGGCCCTAAACTATTTTTATGCATACTTTATATAATTATTTATGTATATATGTGTGTATACAGAGTCTACCTGTAATGTGCAATTTTTCAGAGCCTCTCAATAAGGCAATTTTTCTAGACTTTTTCACGGTAGATAATGCAAATAGCCCTCTGTATTTAATCCTTCGTTTGTCTAATTTTTATTTCAGTTTTATTTGTTATCTGTTTGACATTTTCTTGCTACTGTAACACGTGAATTTCCCTGATGTGGGATGAATAAAGTGAATCTAATCTAATCTAATCTAATCTCACTTTGTCTCCAAACCATCCCAGGGGTGTAGCTGGGGCTGGGTGGGGGGTCCTGGGGTGCCCGTGACCCCCCCTTGTCGGACCATACGTTTTTTCAATAGCCGCATAAGAATATGAAAAAAGCGCCCACTGTAATTTTTCTAACATTTTTTAAAAAAAAACTAGATTGTCACCTCAGCCTCATTAGGGTTTCTATAACCTTGTATGGACTTTCTGTAGTTTGGGCACGAAAACCCAGTTCTGCACAAGCACAACACGATCGCACTAGAAAGCATGGTCAAGCTGCCAGTGTAGCTGCAGTCTTTTTAGTTGCGAATTACGAGTATTTCCTCGTGTTAATAATTCGCCATGTCAAAACAAGCGAAACTTTCCTCCTTCTTTCGACGTGAAGAGAGGTCAGCAATTTATTATAGATTTTTTTCCATCAAAGTTGCATTTTGTGGCTTCAAAGCTAAGTGTTAGTGCCGTTTCTAGAACACAACATCAAGAAAACGTGGAAGAAACAGCAATAATGGAAGAGCCAGTTTCTAAGCTACCTAAAACTAGCAATGGTAATTATTTTTTGTTACATATTTTTCATAGTTCTATTCTAGTACTAAGTACATTTTTTTTATGATAAAACAGACTCAGAACAAGATTCATCATCGCCTTTGGCAGACCAAGAAACACCGGCCCAAGCGGCAGTTGCCGGTGAGTGAGCTTGGTTTGCTTATGCTATGTTCGCTGTTGTTTGGTTTGATAGAATTAGCCCAAAACATTAGTACGGTCAGTAAGCTCAACCATTCTTTTTGGTCAATGAAGGCTTTCTTGATTTGCCAGATTAAATAATCTTGAAGATTATGAAGAACCTACCGCTCTTGGCAGTGTTCCATAGCTTGTCGAGTACCTGCAAAAGGCTGCTGGAGCTATCTCACACGGCCGTGTTATGGAAACGTTTCACGTTAGAAGATACAGGATGTCCTCCTTTCTACACCATCCATAGTTTTAAGAGCATTTTTGAGAGGCATTGTACTCATTTTCACCATCTTTATTTTAACGGCAATTTTGAACAACGTTTCATCTTTCAGTTTAGTAAATTCAATGTTACACAAAGTGGTCAAACTGCCAGTGTAGCTGCAGTCTTTTTAGTTGCGAATTGTGAGTATTTCCTCGTAATTTAAGTAAATTTTGTGGCTTCAAAGCTAAGTTTTAGTGTGCCGTTTCTAGAACACAACATCAAGAAAATGTGGAAGAATACACTATGGCAGAGCAATCGACATTGACAAGATCGTTGACATCTTTGCCATTCGTCATCCACAACGCCTTTTACTTAGAAACATTTTGGCCGATGAGCAGTAAGACAACAAGAATAGAGAGATCTGCATCGGTTGACTCGGGTAAGATGTCGAGCCGCTATCCATATGCTGCCAGATAAAGCCGATTCGGCCTAATCATTGTCTGACATCTCAACAGCTCACAACACGAGATGAAAGAATGATGCAAAGACTGCATTATTTTATCAAATGTATTTTTTTCATTTACAAACCTGCGGGTATGTACTCAGGCTGCCAGTCACTCTGTCCCGTCCCCCCTGAGAAATCCTAGCTACGCCCCTGCATCCTACGTGTCCTGTCCCTCTAATATACTCCTTTCTCATCCTGTCCAACTTTGTCACTTCCAATGAAAATCTCAACACCTTCAACTCTGCTGCCTTCAGTTCAGCCTCCTGTCTTTTTGTCTTCAAACCATACAGCATCGCTGCTCTTACTACTGTCTTGTACACTTTCTCTTTCACTCTTGCTGGCAACGTTCTGTCACAAATCACTC
Source organism: Neoarius graeffei (assembly GCF_027579695.1). Classification (NCBI taxonomy): domain Eukaryota; kingdom Metazoa; phylum Chordata; class Actinopteri; order Siluriformes; family Ariidae; genus Neoarius; species Neoarius graeffei. The sequence continues at coordinate 50,022,378 of NC_083596.1, forward strand.
CTGACTCTCTCCTCCATCCATTCCAACCTGCCTGCACTTTCTTCTTCACTTCTCTTCCACACTCACCATTACTTTGTCCAATTAACCCCAGATATTTGAACTCCTCTGCTTTGACCACCTCTGTTCTTTGCAGCTGTACCATTCCACTGTCCTCTCCTTCAATCATGCACATGTACTCCGTCTTGCTGACTTTCAGTGCCCTTCTCTCTAGTGCACACCTCCATGTCTCTAAGTTTTCTAAGCGGATCATCTGTCCCGATTTATGATCCGCATATTTGATTTGGCATAGGTTTTACACTTGATGCCCTTCCTGACACAACCCTCCTTAATCTATCCAGACTTGGAACCAGCACTAAGTACGCACTGGTTTGAGGTGAGGTCAGGCACTGATGTTGGATGAAGAGGTCTGGGGTGCAGTTAGCATTCCACTCTATCCCAGTGGGGTTGAGTTCAATCAGGGCTCTGTGCAGAACACTCAAGTTCTTCCACTCCAACCTTAACACACCATGTCTTCATGGAGCTCGCTGTGTGCACAGGGGCATCGTTGTGCTGGAATAGGTTTGAGTCCCTTAGTTTCAGTGAAGGGAAATTGTTGTATTGTGCTACAGCATACTGAAACATGATATACAGCTGTGTGCTTCCCCACTTTGTGGCAACAATTTGGGGATGAACCACATCTCGGTGTGATGGTCAGGGTGCACAAACTTTTGCCCAGGTAGCGTAGATTGAATGATATATTATTCGTTGCTGCAGTTGAAAAAATAGCCACTAGGTGGTGGTGATGTATTAAGTGTAAACCTGCAAAAATTACTGAAATCAATAACACAGTATACGAAATAAAATAGGGTAATTCGCCAAAGTTAAAATAGATAAAATTCACATATCAGGAGATTCACTTTTGGAAACCTTGAATGATTGGCTTCAAATAGTTGAAGAGCTCCCGCGAGTTTATATGCAGACTACGCTTTCGATGGAAGAACAAGAGGAACCAATAATAACACATGAGAATAGAAGACTTTGAAATGACTATAGGAATCCAAGAGGGTCAAAATGGGTGCACCGACTATGAGTGCCAATTGAGGTCAAAATGCCACAAATCACTAGTCTGGCTAACGCGACTTCAAAGCTCTGCGAGCATTTGGCCTGGCAAAGATATTAAGCCCAACCGTTTCCCAAAGTGCGTGGTTGACCCACCTCCCTGAAATGCCTCAGTTTGCTACTGGTCGAAGCCAGAAAAGGCTGTGACGAAGCTTAAACCAATCACATCACTCTTTCCTCTGACGTATGTGACGCGACGGGGCTAACTGGTAGATTAAACTCTTACCGAAGCCGGTCGGGAGCAGGGCAAAAACGTCCTTCCTTTCAATAAATACCTCCAGGGCTGCTCTTTGCGCCGTTTTCAATGAGAACTTGCTCCATGTTCGTAATGTTTCTAGTGAATGAAGCGCTTCCGGCATAGATTCTGTAAACAATCTATGGCTTCCGGTCACAGTTCTACTACGTCAGTGCCTTGAACACGCCTCTACCCAGGGCCATTGGAGATGCTCAAAGTTGATTGGCTCCCGATTTTTCGGGAGCTTGGAAGAGCTGGAGATAGCTTGCCTTGCCAGACTAAGCTCGCAACAGGCCCTCGTGTTGCGTCACACTTAGGATGGGCGGGCCCAGGCTAACAAATCACAACACAGCCTCATAAGTGCAGAGATCTTCATTTATTAATTTTAGCATCTTACAATCTTTATCATATATATATATATATATATATATATATATATATATATATATATATATATATATATATAAAATATAATATATAATATGTATGTATGTATGTATGTATGTATGTATGCATGTGTGTGTGTGTATAGGAAAAAAGGAGGGTGAGCCTGCAGTGACACTGGAGTGACATGAAGAGTTCTAGAGTGCAGAAAGAAAAGAGCAGCGTTTTCTGATGGAGAAGTCTCAGTGTAACTTCCACTTCACTCAGCAGGGCGGAGAGCAGGGCGGGAAATAAGTGCCCTAAACCACAGTGAAGCCCAGGTGAACGGAGACACAGAGACACACACACACACACACACGTCTATATATACAGTCTTACATATGATGCTGGAGATGCTGTAAATTCAGTCCACAGTGGAGTTTATAATAAGAGGACATTCTACATCATGGAAACAGAAAGGACAGAAAGTGTGCATGGGTGTTTGTGTTTAGTTTTTCATAGTCTGTACAATTTACACTGTTAAAAATAATTACATTCGACTTGATTCAGGTACACCCCCAGCGGTTCTATTCACACGGTAATGGAACATGAATACAATAGAATGCTATGAGAAAAGCTGTGGGTTAAAATAATAATAATAATAATAATAATAATAATAAAAAAATCAGGAAATACAATGCATAGTGTTGATGTGGACTTGAGTGTGGACAGAGATTTTCCACTCAACACACAGAACTGAACAAAAATGAAAAACGTCAGCAAAGCTCAGGCTTTAGCACAACACACATGGGCCTAGTACTGTTCCTAACACACCACGAGTCCCTTCCTCACTCCATTCCACATTGATTAAATTCCCTTTTAGTGGATGTTCTACTAGTGCAAGTGAAGCTAGTTTTTATTCTCGTAGATCTTAAGTGCAGGATTTACCAAATTTCGGACGTAATTCCCTTTCAACCCAGCAGATAAAGTTGGTTATAAGTCAAGCATAGCAATGAAGTACGTTAAATAAATATCATTTCTGACAGCTGTACATGTAGTTAGCAAATCTGTTGATTAGCACACAAGCAAATATGAATCAGATAAAATGGACTGGACAAAACGGTGGTGTGTATCCGATCAGAAAAGAAAATCAATGAGGGCGTGTTAAGAACAGTACTGAAACACACAGATGGCAGTTTTCTACCAACACTGTGCCGGAGCCAGGGCTCGTCCCAAACAGTCCTAAATAACAACTACTGATGACTGGAACAGTCAGAACTGAAAATACGTCGCTAATGCTAACCATTTCTTCCTCTGATCAGTTACAAAGAATAAAAGCATATCCTGCACACAGTTGTTTCTTATATTATGTGTTCTGTCAACAGATTTTGCATAAATTCTCGTGATGGACAATTGACAAAAAAAAAAAGATTTGTTCATTTTGAGCGACTCGTTCAGTAAAACAGGCATTTGGAAACATGGGAGAAAATGGATTAAACTGGATCATAAACAACTTTACATCTATTATCACACAAATATTGTATAATAATATGAAACCATCAATGAGATATGAATCACATGAATCAAAAGTCAGTTTTGATTCATTTTAAGGAGTTGTTTGAAAGTTTTGAATCACTTAAACTGATCAGAATGCCCATCATTTGAAAGAATGTGATCGACCCAAAATTTGAGTTAGAAACCATCCAGATCTGTGACCAATAGTTTAACAAACACGTACTTCTTATAAACAATCCAGTTCTCTTGAGCTAAGTGTCACCCCGGCTTCTTTAATCCTGTATTTTTTGCAAGACGTCATTTTATAGAGTGACAGCTAGCTAACAGGCTAGCTACTACCGCTCTATTAGTTTTTTAACATTTAGCTCCTTCACTGACAACCCCTTTTTATAAATAATGCTCACCCGCTTGCTATATTCAACAATATATGTACGTTACGGAACTGTGAGCTAACTAGCTGTGTCGCTATCATTTTCCCTGTGACAGCAGCTAGAGTCTCCAGTATATGGTACCAACAGAGAGAATTTTTTAGTGATTTAAAAATAAAGAGCCAATTGGTTTTCGAATTTACGGCTGTGATCACATTATACAGCATGACATTAACATGACAAGGACGTGACATTGTGGATAAGTTCAGCTCATCAAACAGCTTTGGCTCTGTGTCGGTGGAAAAAAAAAAGTTCCCATGATACGAAACCTAACTGAATGTTATTGAATCCTTGGAGCTTCAACTCACAGTTACAGAATTTTTAAAAAAGTTTTGAATCCTTTGATTTTGAACTTAAAATTCTGGGTATTTTAAAAAATATATATATAAATGTGTAAACTTTCAAATCAGATTTCTGGAATTTTCTAAAAAAAAAAGAAAAGAAAACCAGAATCCTTCGATTCTGACCTCAAACTTCTTGAATTTAAAAATCAGAGTTCTGGAATTTTCTATACATTTTTGAATCCTTTGACTTTGAACTCAGAGTTCCTAAATCTTCTAAAAAAAATTTAGAGTCTGGAGACTTTGCACTAAGAGTTCAGGAATTCTAAAATTGTCGAATGCTTGAATTTTCAACTAAAAATTCAGGAATTTTCTACAAATTCTTGAATCCTTGGACTTTGAACTCAGAGTCTGTGAATTTTCTAGAAAAAAAAAAAATTAAGAATGCCTGGACTTGGAACTCAGAGTTTCAGGATTTCATAAAAATGGTAGAATCCTTGGATTATGAACTCAAAGCTCAGGGATTTTCTATAAATTCTCAAATCCATGGACTGTCGACTGACAATTTGTGAACCTTTGAAAACTTTAAGACTCACTGGACTTGAAACTCAGAGTTCTAGACTAATTGAAAAATACTCAAACCCGAGTTGAAGGAAAAACAAAACAAAACACAACATCCCCGACCTGAATGTAAGCCAAAATGTAAGAGGTAATAACCAGCTGCCCCCCAAGCGAAAACAGTCAGGATACCAGAGAAGCAAAGCTTGAGTCTTTTTTGTGTTCCTTTTTTTTTTAGAAAAGAAAATTAGAAAGCTTCTGCCTTTTCAGTGCCAGAAGATTGCATTCACAATTAAAAGTTCACAGTTTTGAACAGAGGATGCAGCTAGGCAAAGGATATTTCTCTTATATACAGACTTCGTCAGCTCATTCGGCGTAGATTAATAACTTTTAAACCATGCAGGAGTTCAGCTATGTTCTAAATATTCTAAAGAACCCAAGTTTGATTACAGACGCGTTGTAGTCTGCTGTTCCTACAGGAAGTGCATCAGTCTCATCAATCAGTCTTCTCTAAGTCTCTCTCATGTACACACACACACACACACACACACACACACACACACACACACACTTTTGCATGCTCTGAGAGGTAACACAGTAGGGCGGTGTTGCTTGGTAACAGAGTGAAGCCCGTTGCCCATGACTACATGAGCGCTCGTCCTGCAGCATCCCGAGGGAAGGGAAAACGAGTAAACAAACAAACGAGTCCCAAGAAAACAAATCAGAAAAAAAAAACCTCCAGCAAGAACAGCGATGAGGAAAAAAATAAAGCTGTCTTCAGGTCCTGGAGATGATACGAGCAGATGAAGTTTGTTAAAGCGATAGCTGGACGGGAAAAAAAAAAAAACTACTTTACACAATTTACACCAACTTACACCAAATGTAGTCCAAGTATCTGAGGATCGCTACGTTACAAGCTAATGTAGCTAACAGTTCAGGGAAACTTATAGCTAGCATTAAGCTGTAAAGAGGCGTGGCCTAAAGTTGATTCTGTTTCATGCATATTATGATGCTGCCTACCTAGTTTCCCTACCAAGTGTAGACATTTGCAAGGCAGCTGCTTGTCTGGACACTTTATTTTCTGCCAATTTAAGGGACGTGCCACACGTCTCCGTCTCAATGTGGTCGATCCCATAATTCTGTTCTCTCGAGATTCTGAGCACTGTTTTGACATGTCTACATTTTTATTGTTGTCATAATCACCTGGGTAATGTACTCTCTTACATTACAGTGTATGTCACTACCTGACATGGCTAACTTTTGAGTTGCCGAATTGCTAGTTAGCTGTAGTAAATTATCTAGCTGTTAGCTGTTTTTTAGGCAAGTTGTGTTCACAAGCTGCCATGTGTTCAGGACCCGACAGACTAGCTAGCTTCATTTATTTGTTAGCTACTTTAGCTACATTAGCCTCAGACACACAACATGTCTCGGTCGACTGACAACGTCTGGTGTAAGAGGGACATTGTGTACATTTGATTTCTGGCTAAAATGCTCCTTTAAGGGGTGTGTAGACGATCAGTGTGTGAGCAGTGACATACACACATCACGAGTGTGATGATTGTGAATCCGTCGGACAAACGAAGAAGAAGCAGTGTGTTTGTCCAAGACACGTTCTGAAGTCTTCGCAAATCAGTTCTCTTACAGTGGCTCAGTCAGCTGTCAGTTAAAGGTCAGATATCCAATCAGAAGGAAGAGGAGGGGCCACAGTGTTTCATTTTCATGGTGTCTTCTGTCCCAATGTGCGTCTTTTCCTCCGGGTTCATTACAGATACACCGCTGAAAGTCTCTGGTGTCTGTTGCTGTGAGTGTGTGTGTGTGTGTGTGTGTGTGTGTTTCAGACATGTGTCTCTATAAAGGAGTGTGTGTGCATCAGCAGTGTCTGAGACAGAGGTGAAAGGTCACCTGGCTCAGTTGGCAGTTCCAGAGGGGCAGCGCTAAACTCACAGATATCCAGGAAGAGCTCTTGGTTCCTCTGCTTCCACTCGTGGAACTTGCGAGAGGTCAGGCCGGGGTCATCTAGCACCTGACTAATCACAGCCAGGTCTCCTTCTTTCGCCTGAGAAACGCAGAGAATAGAATGTCAGCTTTACAAACTTAGCAATACAATTTAGCTTTGGATGTTCTGGAACGTGGTAGCCTACATTTTCATTTTTTGACAGCAGCTCCACAAATACTAATGTTTTATACAGAAAAGTTCAAGCACCATCTTCCTGTATGTAGCGTGTACCTTTAGCGTGGATCGGAGCGCCCGGATGCGGTGGAGCTTTTCGTTAGTGGCCGGGTCATTGCAGCGCTTGACGAATGAGCGGCGGAACTCCTGGCGTGTGGAGGGCCGCTGGTGTCCAAACGCAGACACGCTCGCTTGCTCCAGAGAGCGATACAACTCTTCCAGAGGGTCCGGTTCTTCACACACATGCTTTGGAGGCTCACACACCTGCTGTCGGACCTCGCACACACTCTCTTCTTCCTCCTCCTCCTCCTCTTCCTCGTGAAGCCGGGAGCGTGGACGCAGCGTGCCGTGTGAGCGGTGCCGCGGGAGGCTTTGACTTCTCTGTTTGTGGGAGTGGTCGCGTGGGCGGGGCTCTTCGCTGTCCGTCAGCGGGAACGGCCCGTCGTGTCGTTGTGGGCGTTGTCGTCTAGCGGGTAGCGTGGCCTGGCGCAGCCTCTCGGGTGAGACCGTTACACGTCCGTCCCCTCCTGCGCCCGTCTGGAGGTAGTGGAGCCCTGAAGAGCCCACGGGGGTCTCGATCAGGTCCTGCCAGGAGCGGCGCTCACGCTCACGATGGGTGGAGCGACAGGAAGAGTGCGAGTCCTCGGCGGATGAGTGTGAGAAAGTGGAGCCACTGGAGAAATGGCGCTCGCCAAACGCACTGGACGAGCTCGCCTAGACCCATACGGAAGAAATCACCAATCGATAATAAATCAATAAACTCGAGCTGCACTTAAATACAGATAAACTGCTGATAATAATGTGCCTTTTATAACCCTTCTGTTCTGCTCAGGTCAATAACCCGTTTTTAGTTGTCATTAAATCACTGTGTGGAGAGCAGAGATGTAGAACAGTCCACCGAGGCTGTAAGCTGTACGATCGTCATGAATGTCTGAATTCAATTTCATTCTTGAACAGCTCCTGTTTTGGAGTTACAGTTAGTCAAGATGGATGAGCAAACGATTACTTCGCTGCTGACTTTTTCCAGAATATCGGCTAAAATTAATTTCCAGCTGTTAGTGTTTACCCGCTGGCATTAGCGGCGTCTCATCTCCGACTTCCACCAGTTTCCAACACTACTGTTTCATATGGCTAATAATACAAGGATATAGTGATGGGTTTGTGTGGCTGTAAAATCTAAAGCGAGGCAACAAGACACAAGGTCGGTAAGTATTGATCAGAAGAGAAGGGAGTTGATTGAACGCCCACACTCAATACAGAGAGAGAGAGAGAGAGAGACTCACAGCAGGATTGCAATGGTAACTTGACTCCTGTTTCAGTGTCATGGATCCATCGACCTCCTCCTGATCGCTCTCGCTCCAGTAATCTACACAGTGACATCGCATACATCACATTGATACGCATCCTTCATTAGATATTTGACAATGTTTCAAGATACCAGTAACTGCATATTTGATTGATTGTTTTTCTAATCCTCATTCGCATAACAATTATTGATAAAATGTTTGATTTGTTAGTCTGTTCAAGATTTTTTCTTTTTCAGAAGAAAGAGAACACAAAGCCACTTTTAACCATTTTTAGATTGCGAATGTGCCATGGGAACAAAGGAATGGGGCTTGAGTTAATATATAGATTTAGGCACTGCCTAAAAGCGGAGCTCCCATCTGTTTCTGGGTTGTAGAATTTTCCTATATCATAGCCAGTCTCCGGCACGGTGGTGTAGTGGTTAGCGCTGTCGCCTCACAGCAAGAAGGTCCTGGGTTCGAGCCCCGGGGCCGGCGAGGGCCTTTCTGTGCGGAGTTTGCATGTTCTCCCCGTGTCCGCGTGGGTTTCCTCCGGGTGCTCCGGTTTCCCCCACAGTCCAAAGACATGCAGGTTAGGTTAACTGGTGACTCTAAATTGACCGTAGGTGTGAATGTGAGTGTGAATGGTTGTCTGTGTCTATGTGTCAGCCCTGTGATGACCTGGCGACTTGTCCAGGGTGTACCCCGCCTTTCGCCCGTAGTCAGCTGGGATAGGCTCCAGCTTGCCTGCGACCCTGTAGAAGGATAAAGCGGCTAGAGATAATGAGATGAGATGAGATAGCCAGTCTCTTTTGCCTTATTTCTTTACCGGCTATAACACCGACCACTAGGTGGTGTGTATGACTGGTAATTACCAACACTGGCCACGAGGCTGTGTGCATGACTGGTAATTACTAACACTGGCCACTAGGCGGTGTGTATGACTGGTAATTACTAACACTGGCCACTAGGCGGTGTGTATGACTGGTAATCACTAACACTGGCCACTAGGCGGTGTGTATGACTGGTAATTACTAACACTGGCCACTAGGCTGACTGGTAATTACTAACAGTGGCCACTAGGCGGTGTGTATGACTGGTAATTACTAACACTGGCCACTAGGCGGTGTGTATGACTGGTAATTACTAACACTGGCCACTAGGCGGTGTGTATGACTGGTAATTACTAACACTGGCCACTAGGCAGTGTGTATGACTGGTAATCACTAACACTGGCCACTAGGCGGTGTGTCTCATCTCATCTCATTATCTCTAGCCGCTTTATCCTTCTACAGGGTCGCAGGCAAGCTGGAGCCTATCCCAGCTGACTACGGGCGAAAGGCGGGGTACACCCTGGACAAGTCGCCAGGTCATCACAGGGCTGACACATAGACACAGACAACCATTCACACTCACATTCACACCTACGGTCAATTTAGAGTCACCAGTTAACCTAACCTGCATGTCTTTGGACTGTGGGGGAAACCCACGCGGACACGGGGAGAACATGCAAACTCCACACAGAAAGGCCCTCGCCGGCCATGGGGCTCGAATCCGGACCTTCTTGCTGTGAGGCGACAGCGCTAACCACTACACCACCATGCTGCCTAGGCGGTGTGTATGACTGGTAATCACTAAAACTGGCCATGAGGCGTTGTGTATGACTGGTAATTACTAACACTGGCCACTAGGCGATGTGTATGACTGGTAATCACGAAAACTGGCCGTGAGGCTGTGTGCATGACTGGCAATTACTAACACTGGCCACTAGGTGGAGTGTATGACTGGCAATTACTAACACTGGCCACTAGGTGGAGTGTATGACTGGTAATTACTAACACTGGCCACTAGGTGGAATGTCTCATCTCATCTCATTATCTGTAGCTGCTTTATCCTGTTCTACAGGGTCGCAGGCAAGCTGGAGTCTATCCCAGCTGACTACGGGTGAAAGGCGGGGTACACCCTGGACAAGTCGCCAGGTTATCACAGGGCTGACACATAGACACAGACAACCATTCACACTCACATTCACACCTACGGTCAATTTAGAGTCACCAGTTAACCTAACCTGCATGTCTTTGGACTGTGGGGGAAACCCACGCGGACACGGGGAGAACATGCAAACTCCGCACAAAAAGGCCCTCGCCAGCCACAGGGCTCGAACCCGGACCTTCTTGCTGTGAGGCGACAGCGCTAACCACTATACCACCGTGCCGCCCTAGGTGGAGTGTGTGACTGGTAATCACGAAAACTGGCCATGAGGCTGTGTGCATGACTGGCAATTACTAACACTGGCCACTAGGTGGAGTGTATGACCGGTAATTACTAACACTGGCCACAAGGTGGAGTGTGTGACTGGTAATTACTAACACTGGCCACTAGGCGGTATGTATGACTGGTAATCACTAACACTGGCCACTAGGCGATGTGTATGACTGGTAATTACTAACACTGGCCACTAGGTGGTGTGTATGACTGGTAATCACTAACACTGGCCACAAGGTGGTGTGTATGACTGGTAATCACTAACACTGGCCACTAGGCGGAGTGTATGACTGGTAATTACTAACACTGGTATGGTGGAGGCACACACAGGACCGAAACCATCAGAAAACAACTTGATGGGTTTCTTCATGCATCCACACTTTATGCCTATGGGGCTCTGTGCAGGAATTCCACTATAAACGTGACGTAACGTTATACAAGACCCAAGAGTTAACATAGGATGAAGGGGCAGAGCTTAATATCTGAGACTTTGAAACACCGCTGCAACTGTCAATCATTCCAGATCCTTATGTCAACCTGCTGTTTGTAATGTGTGCAAAAACAGAAGCCCGCTCTTCACTTGTCTGAGCATACTCCGATAATAAAATACGGTTCTCCGACAAAATAATTTGACTTGATTGATAGCAAAGATCAAAGGCTTTGGAAAACCCTGTGAACATTCAAGAACACGTCGAGGAAATCCAAAAATTTAAAATACCATCTAACACTAATTACCAAAAAATAACTCCTCCCCTTCTTACCTTCATCTGGGCGGGGCACCGGATCATCCGGAGTGTAGCCAATCGCGGCCAAGCCAAGACGATTCATCCACCTGAACACACAAAAAATATCTGTGATCATTACGCCATTTGGTTTACGTGATGGTAAACTGGAGGCTGTATATATGGTTCTATTACTAGCTAGCTACATTAGCCTCGTAGCTCCAGTGCTACGAGGCTAATTTTTATAAAGATTAAACTTCATATTTAAAAACCAAAGAAATCCAAACAGGAGAAGAGACAAAAGATTTACCTGTTCATCTCCTCCAGGTGATCCGTTGCAAAGAAGAAGCTCTTAATTTTCGGATGGCAAGCCTTGAAGGCACTTTGAGGGGGAAAATAAAGGAGGAAAAGGGAAACTATTACATTTACAACATTACAGTCTTCAAGGATTGATTGATTGATTGATTGATTTTATTTAGTAAATTCAATGTAAATACATGTAAACAATTGTAAATACATTAAAAATACATGAATGACACAAGAAAGTGAAAACACTAATTTCCATTGTGGTCCATAGCCCAAAACCAGGAATCTTTCAAACCAGATGAATACATTTAATTAGCGATTTATATAGCTATCGTCTGTACGTATACTGTATATTTACAGCAACACAGCGCTGATGAATGCTGGATTTTGATTGTTGATTAGTTTTCTATAACAGCAGCACTGACAGTAGTACAGCTGCAAATCACAGATTTATATTAACGCACTTGTTCTGCGATAAATACATTAAACGTAACGATATATAAAATCTAGCTGTGGTCTAAGAGGAATAAAACACTTGAGGTGGGTATGGGTGTTGAGATCCAGTAACTCACTGTTTCCTCCTGCATTCGATCGCTCTGTCAATACGGAACTCTGGCAAACTGATGAAGCCTTCTGCCTTCTCGTCCTGGTGTCGAAGAGGAAAAATGATGCAGGAGGTTAATCTTTAAAAACTGAAGGAATTACTTCAGTCATGTCCAAAGTACTTCGCATGCTCTCAGATCTTAACATCTCAGCTCTCTGCTCCAGGCATAGCCAGCGATTGCTCTAGGCGACCTAGGCAATTGCCTAGAGCGCAAAGTGTGCCCAGGGGTGCCAAGGGCGACCAAAACCCCACCAAAAAGGAGGGATGGAGTTATTGAATGGAGATGTTACCAAGTGCATCAGTGGTGTACAGTGTTTTCAACCACTGTGCTGCCGAACTCTAGTACCGCGGAACACTAGTGTGCCGTGAGAGATCACCAAGCATACCGTGGAAAATTATAGAATGGCTGTATATTGTAAATATTGGCAACAGCATTTTAGTTTCAGTCAACATTTTCTATTGGTGATGTGCCTTGAGATTTTTTCATTGAAAAAAGTGCGCCCTGGCTCAAAAAGGTTGAAAAACAAGTGTAGCCTATGCAGTAGTGGTCGGTGATTTCCTTATGCCTACTAAAAATGCACAATGATAGGTTATAAGGGGGGCGGGGGGAGCGGTGTTCATCGGGGAATGAGAATGGCTATCCACTGCAAAAAGTAGCCCAGACTACAAGTGCTTAAATGAAGAAATCCAAACTCTTGTTTGAAAATACAGCCCATTGATGTCCTAACAGGGTGCTTAAGTTTGCACAATTTAGAATTGTAGAATTTTTTATTCATTTAATTTGTTAATTCTTCAGAGATGACAACTTTTAATAGCAAAAAAGAAACTAAAAATAATTTCTTGTTTATTGTCCATGCACTACACTTTGAACAGGGTGCGGAAGAGTTTTTGCCCATTATATGGAGATATGTATTGAATTTGTGTGGTCATTTTACTTTGTGACATTTTATGTGAATAATGATAACAATAATAACAATAATGAAAAAGATAAAAATGACTTCTTGTTTATTGTCCATGCACCGTACATTGTTTAATAGTAACAGAATAGAGTGATTAGATTAAAGTGTTATTTAGATGTTATTAGAGGGTTTTTTCTTGGGGGGGGCGCCAAAACTCAATCTCGCCTAGGGCAGCCAAAGACCTAGAGCCGGCCCTGGCTCCAGGATTCAACTAGCTGATGTGAAGGTGAAGAAGAAGAAGACATCTCTTACGTTCTGGTTGGTGTACCAGTAGAGATCCGAGTCCTTGAGGATGAACCAGTATTTCTTCCATTTCTGGGTGAAGTAGCCCGAAGCGTCCTTCTTCTTCCACAGCCAGCCTTCACAGTCGCCATGTCCAAGATCCTTACAGGCGATACGCCTCCTGCTCGAGTTACTCTGAGACCCTAAACACACACACACACACACACACACACACACACACACACACACACACACACACACACACACACACAGACAGATGAACGCATTACGGCACCTGTATAAGATAACTTGCACAATCCAACAGTGTGTAATGTTTCTTTCCCACCTCTGCTTTTCTTCTTGGTCTTGGTCCTTAAGGAGGCATAATGCACTGACTACAGAGAAAACACACACACACACACACACACGTTAATGTATGACTCTGTGGTTAATGATCAGGCTTGATAATATGCAGAGGTGGACAAAGAACCCAACTTCATTACTTAAGTCAAAGTACAGATCCCACTGGTCAAATGTGACTCCGATACAAGTGAAAGTTGTCCAGTCAAATTTTTACTTAAGTTAAAGTACTGAAGTACTTGCTTTTAAAAATACTTAAGTAGTAAAAGTACATTTTCTGTCAGCGCATTGTTGTATTATTGCCACAACGCTTACAAAACCTCATGCCTCTGAAACAACCGACTGGATTCACTGACTAACTTGTAGAACCTGTAGAGCTGAAGCTCCACCTGACATGCTAGCAAACTCTTTTCAAACTCGAAATCATCTTGGATAGCCAACGTTACGAGAAAAGAAAGATTTCTACAGTCTGTTTATTTGGCAAAATTATGCTGAAACATATTTCTGAAAGGACTTCAGATAAGTTAACGTTATTCATGTTAGCGTAACTCCGTGTTTACATGCTAACTAACAGTGTCCAAGTTAACTAGCTGTGTGTTAACGCTAGCCGTGGACAAGGCGACGGCAATGTGGCGGGCAAATCCAGAGAAAGTCATTTGATTAACCAGACTGCATAGCTATTGCAACGTTATCGCTAGCTCTAAAAGCACAGACAACGTCATTGCAAGCTTTCTCTTTGAATACAACGCATACATACAGTGCTCAGCATAAATGAGTGCACCCCTTTTGAAAAGTAACATTCTCAATGAACACAAACAATTTCCAAAATGTTGACAAGACAAAGTTTAATATAACATTTGTTTAACTTATAACGTGAAAGTAAGGTTAATAATATAACTTAGATTACACATTTTTCAGTTTTACTCAAATTAGGGTGGTGCAAAAATGAGTACACCCCACAACAAAAGCTACTACATCTAGTACTTTGTATGGCCTCCATGATTTTTAATGACAGCACCAAGTCTTCTAGGCATGGAATGAACAAGTTGGCGACATTTTCCAACATCAATCTTTTTCCATTCTTCAACAACGACCTCTTTTAGTGACTGGATGCTGGATGGAGAGTGATGCTCAACTTGTCTCTTCAGAATTCCCCCAAGAAAATAATTTCTTGACACCACAAAGGTGAAGGCTACAAGAAGATCAGCAAAGCTTTACTTATCAGTCAGAATACTGTAGCAAAAGTGGTACAAACATTTAAGAAAGATGGAACTGCAACCATCTCACAGATGCCCCTTTTCCACCAAAGCAGTTCCAGGGCTGGTTCGGGGCCAGTGCTTAGTTTGGAACCGGGTTTTCTGTTTCCACTGACAAAGAACTGGCTCTGGGGCCAGAAAAACCGGTTCCAGGCTAGCACCAACTCTCTGCTGGGTCAGAGGAAAGAACCGCTTACGTCAGCGGGGGGACGGAGTTGTTAAGACCAACAATAATAACAAGACCGCGAAAGATCGCCATTTTTAAGCGACAAGAAGCAGCAGCTGTACAAACGTGAAGTCAGCCATTATTATTATTGTTGTTGCTGCTGCTTCCGTGTTGTTTTTGCTTCGATATTCGCGCCAAGGTTTATGCAAACGTAGCGACGTAACTGACGTATACAGCGACGTAATGACGTATACAACGACGTAACTGATGTATACAGTGACGTAATGATGTAGCTCCGCGAGCTATGGAAAAGCAAACTGGTTCTCAGCTGGCTCGCAAGTTGAACGAGTTGTGAACCAGCACCAGCACTGGCCCCGAACCAGCCCTGGAACTGATTTGGTGGAAAAGGGGTATGAGACGTCCAGGTCGTCCACGGAAGTTAACACCTCGACAGGAGCGTCTTCTGATGAGAAGGGTTGAAGAAAATCGGCATGCAAGTCCACTGCAGTTATCTAAAGAAGTAGAAAGCCAAACTGGGGTGACTATTTCCCGTGACACAATATGGCATACACTGCAGAGGAATGGCATGCATGGATGCCGTCCACGAAAGAAGCCTCTCCTAAAGCCCAGGCACAAAAAAACCCGCCTAGAGTTTGCCAGGGCCCATGCTGACAAAGATGAAGACTACTGGGACTCGATACTCTGGAGTGATGAGACCAAGATAAATGTTTTTGGAACTGATGGCTTCAAAACTGTATGGCGTCGCAAAGGTGAGGAATACAAAGAAAAATGCCTGGTGCCTACAGTGAAACATGGTGGTGGCAGTGTCCTTATGTGGGGCTGCATGAGTGCTGCTGGTGTCAGGGAGCTGCATTTCATTGATGGCATCATGAATTCACAGATGGATTGCGTTATACTGAAAGAGAAGATGCTATCATCACTCCGTGCCCTTGGTCGTCATGCACTTTTCCAACATGACTAAACACACATCTAAGGCCATTGTTGGATTTCTGAAGAAGAACAGGGTGAAAGTGATTCAGTGGCCAAGTATGTCTCCTGATCTGAACCCAATCGAACACCTATGGGAATTCTGAAGAGATAAGTTGAGCATCACTCTCCATCCAGCATCCAGTCACTAAAAGAGGTCGTTGTTAAAGAATGGAAAAAGATTGATGTTGCAAAATGTCGCCAACTTGTTCATTCCATGCCTAGAAGACTTGGTGCTGTCATTAAAAATCATGGAGGCCATACAAAGTACTAGATGTAGTAGTTTTTGTTGTGGGGTATACTCATTTTTGCACCACCCTAATTTGAGTAAAACTGAAAAATGTGTAATCTAAGTTATATTATTAACCTTACTTTCCCGTTATAAGTTAAACAGATGTTATATTAAACTTTGTCTTGTCAACATTTTGGAAATTGTTTGTGTTCATTGAGATATTGTTTAAAATGTTACTTTTCAAAGGGGGTGTACTCATTTATGCTCAGCACTGTACATCAGTATGCTTCCGCAGGGTGGACGGCGAGTTTTTGTAGGCTGCGATGTGGTTCGTTTTAGGCAAAAAAAGCAAACATTTAAAACGAAACAATCTTTAATCCTTTCAGAAAACTGAAACATAGGTTCTAGCTAATAGCCATGAATGCATGCATTCTCCAGAAGAACCGCCTCCTTCCATTCTGCCATCAACTGATTGTGTTCAAATAATACTTATGAGAAATCACTGAACTTGATTTTATCCAGTCAATGGACGTGACCCTAGTGATTACTGATTGGCTCTCAGTGTCACCTGCAAAAAAGCCAATCACGTTTTAGAAAAGAAAAGAAAAAACATCCAGTTTCAGAGCAGCTTCATAGTAACGAGTAATGAGGACCTTGATAGAAATGTAGTGGAGTGAAAAGTACGATATTTGTCTTTCAAGTGTACTGAAGTAATAAGTTTCCAAAAAATATAATCCTCAAGTATAGTACAGATACTCAAAAAGCGTGCTTAAGTCAAGTACTCAAGTAAATGTACTTTGTTACTTTGCTGGCGAATCAATTCTGTTGATTTACATAAATGAATGGTTTGAATGATTCAAATCATTTGTGACTCATCCATCATCATCATTAAAATTGACAGAACAAAAGAAAGAATAAAGAACTGCACGAATGGACAAAGGATATTTACCTTCCTCATGGATGCGCCTGCTTGTCGATCCCCAGCAGAACCGGCATACCTGAGGAAGAAGATGAAGATCATAAAAAAACAAAAGAAACTCTATATTACATCAAAAGAACATTTTGAGATAAAGTTCCTGTTTACCAGGCAGTATCACCGTTTAGCAGAATTTACCCAGGACGCGTAACACAAATACGTTAAGCTAGCTAACTTATTTAAGTGTACACAGTATTGTCAACAATTCTATTGCATAATTTAACCTCAAATCAAGTTCACTATTAAGCTAAATTATATTATGCCAAGTTGTACACTTTAAAGCTGAAGTGAACTTGGGGAATCCTCAACGTGGGCAATCCAGTTGTTCCCAGTCCTATCAGAAAGCTAGCTACGCTACACTAGCCGTCAGCTGCTAGTGTCCCATTAAACTCCATTAAAGAAATAAAACTGAGGTGAGGTCACGAGCGAGCATTACGGTTTTTACAGTAACGAAGCGAACTGCTGGTTTGGTTGGTAACACTGTGGTTTCTTAAATCGAGAAGTTGAAGTGATAAAAATGGGCTCGAGCCTATTTAAAATTCTGCTCATCAATAATCTTTATTACTTCAGTTTTAATTTTTAAGCAATATTTTGGAGTAAATCTTCTCCGATACATTTTATTGTCCACCTTGGAATTTCAAAGTCTCCAAGTTTGAATCAATCGAGTCGGTGGGGGTGGGGGGGGGGGGGGGGGGGTTCCATGCACCCGCCGGAAATCATTTTCTAATTTGCGTTACTAGAAGGGAAAAAATGTGTCGAAAACAAAATGCGATGTTAACAGGTCGTCAAAATGTCCCACGTGACTTTTTTTAAATGCTAATTTATCCAAACGAGCTGCCACGATACAATTTTTGCTCCAACTCAGTCAAATATGCCAAAACATGCTCCAAGATGGCATCTAAACCTATGTTTTCAGGGTCAAAGAAAATGTTCATGCTGTTTCTTAGCTGACCGCATGTACCTGTTCCGAACAAACATGCAAATCAGGACTACCATTACGGAAAAACGTCTACTTTTAAATATCTCAATCCATACTGCAGAAAACATCAAAACAGATACTTCTACCTCCTCAAAACAACGGTCATAAAACACAGAAATGCTATTTTTGAAGTTGTCTGATGTATTCCTGACATGCTAGGATGTGTATAAGAAAATACAAATCAATGAGCCACCATTATGAAAAAATCATTTTCTGAAAATATCTCAATCCATACTGCACAAAACATCAAAATTATATCTACCTCCCCAAAATAAAGGACAAGAAATATTATGGAGATAGTTTTGTAGTTCGTTTATGCAATCTTAACATGCAAGGACGTGTATCGAAATCAGAGGCATGACATCAAATATCCAACAGTTCTCTGTCGACGGTTCTCTAGTCATCACTATCGAATGAGTATTCCTCATCTTCTTCTCCTTCCTCATCGTTGTCCTCTTTATCAACAGTAGTCTTGAGAATATCAACTAAAGCAGTTGGTAATACAGGGCCAGAAGACCAAATCGGCTCTAAAGTACTGTCATCAGTTCTCATCCATTCCTGACCTTCTTCATAAGGTTTTGGTTTCTTGACGATAGCTTGGTGTGCCTGCTTGTATAAGGCAACATGATGATTCACACGCTGAACATGTGGCTTTAGAGCAGCATAACAGGGTGGTTGGCGATCTAGGTCAACCTTGGACTTGGAGGTAAGTTTCTCGTCTTCGCCTACCATTTTGCAAAGCAGCTTGACATGAGCTATGTCTACCGAGGACTCTCGACTCTGTCAATACATCAGACAGGTGAACTTTTCCACCTCCTTGAGCACATCGGCCTTGACGCTCCAGTCCTCACCAAGCTGTTGGAAGGCCTTGTGGAACCTGGGGTTCTTCTCGAGCTTTTTAAAGGAGATACACAGAACCTTTATTTTTAAATACATTTCTGAGTGGATAGTATCTCCATCCTTGACTCTTGTATGGTGCATAATTGGGAATAAAAATATATATTTTAAAGAGTTAAAATCAACCGCAAAGTTGACATTCGAGCTGCCCCGCTGAGCCAGCCAGCTCTGAGTGCGGGACGTCACAGCGGGAACCGGTGCGATGAACCAAAGTCAGACTCGGCAGGTGAGAGTGGTTGCAATGGCCTCTTCGTTCAGATTTATTGGAGATTCTTCGGATTCCTCAGATAGTAATACAACCCCAATTCCAAAAAAGTTGGGAAAAAGTACAAATTGTAAATAAAAACGGAATGCAGTAATTTACAAAATCTCAAAAACTGATATTGTATTCACAATAGAACATAGACAACATATCAAATGTCGAAAGTGAGACCTTTTGAAATTTCATGCCAAATATTGGCTCATTTGAAATTTCATGACAGCAACACATCTCAAAAAAAGTTGGGACAGGGGCAATAAGAGGCTGGAAAAGTTAAAGGTACAAAAAAGGAACAGCTGGAGGAGCAAATTGCAACTCATTAGGTCAATTGGCAATAGGTCATTAACATGACTGGGTATAAAAAGAGCATCTTGGAGTGGCAGCGGCTCTCAGAAGTAAAGATGGGGAGAGGATCACCAATCCCCCTAATTCTGCGCCGACAAATAGTGGAGCAATATCAGAAAGGAATTCGACAGTGTAAAATTGCAAAGAGTTTGAACATATCATCATCTACAGTGCATAATATAATCAAAAGATTCAGAGAATCTGGAAGAATCTCTGTGCGTAAGGGTCAAGGCCGGAAAACCATACTGGGTGCCCGTGATCTTCGGGCCCTTAGACGGCACTGCATCACATACAGGCATGCTTCTGTATTGGAAATCACAAAATGGGCTCAGGAATATTTCCAGAGAACATTATCTGTGAACACAATTCACCGTGCCATCCGCCGTTGCCAGCTAAATCTCTATAGTTCAAAGAAGAAGCCGTATCTAAACATGATCCAGAGGCGCAGACGTCTTCTCTGGGCCAAGGCTCATTTAAAATGGACTGTGGCAAAGTGGAAAACTGTTCTGTGGTCAGACGAATCAAAATGTGAAGTTCTTTATGGAAATCAGGGACGCCGTGTCATTCGGACTAAAGAGGAGAAGGACGACTCAAGTTGTTATCAGCGCTCGGTTCAGAAGCCTGCATCTCTGATGGTATGGGGTTGCATTAGTGCGTGTGGCATGGGCAGCTTACACATCTGGAAAGACACCATCAATGCTGAAAGGTATATCCAGGTTCTAGAGCAACATATGCTCCCATCCAGATGACGTCTCTTTCAGGGAAGACCTTGCATTTTCCAACATGACAATGCCAAACCACATACTGCATCAATGCAAGAAGAAGGGTCCGGGTACTGAACTGGCCAGCCTGCAGTCCAGATCTTTCACCCATAGAAAACATTTGGCGCATCATAAAACGGAAGATACGACAAAAACGACCTAAGACAGTTGAGCAACTAGAATCCTACATTAGACAAGAATGGGTTAACATTCCTATCCCTAAACTTGAGCAACTTGTCTCCTCAGTCCCCAGACGTTTACAGACTGTTGTAAAGAGAAAAGGGGATGTCTCACAGTGGTAAACATGGCCTTGTCCCAACTTTTTTGAGATGTGTTGTCGTCATGAAATTTAAAATCACCTAATTTTTCTCTTTAAATGATACATTTTCTCAGTTTAAACATTTGATATGTCATCTATGTTCTATTCTGAATAAAATATGGATTTTTGAAACTTCCACATCATTGCATTCTGTTTTTATTTACAATTTGTACTTTGTCCCAACATTTTTGGAATCGGGGTTGTACATCTGACTGTGATAGTCCTGAAATTGGAGTGTGTGTACATGCTACTGCTATACACGTAGAACCATATCAGTTCGAACCATCGGAAAGTGAATCCGATAGTAACACGTCGGCCACGGAGACCCCCAGCTTACAAAATAAAGCTAGAGAACAAAGCTGTCTAGAGAACTGGATGGAATTGAACTGACAGTCTCATGTGACCCTCATTAAAACAGGATAGGTGTTATAACTTATGCAACATACATGTACATACATGCATTTTCACTGATAAAATGTAAAAGGCTCATTAAATAATCAGATGAACTGAGACAATCACATTCTGAAGCAAATTAAATAATCTTATACCGCTAACTTAAACACACAATACAAGTTACATGTTGTTGTTGTTGTTGTTGTTATGTAACCAAATGAGAGTTGGAGATTACCCGTCTGTGTTCTCGCTTCTTGAAGGCTGATCTTGTGGCCAATTATTTTGAAACAATCTGACTTTCAGTTCTTCATTTATTTGCTTCTTCCACGTAAGGGCGAGATATTGCTGCAGAGGCAAGCATATCCAATGGGAAAAAAAAGCATATCCAGCGGAGAAATCTGACGACTGGTCCACTCATTCTCCATTTTCTCCATACTGAGTACTCCACCATTACTGCTCGGCTCACACTTCGGGAGAACTGGTGCAACTGAACTTACTTTCCTTTTCTTGTAGTTTTCTTTTCCTTTAATTGTTGGTATTGCATCCTCTTTCAATACGGGCTTATAGCCAACGCTCCTCAACAGATCAGAGGTCTCGTACGAGTCCTCAGTAAAATTGGCAGAGTTGAGGAGAGACCACTTCGTAGGCGCCCAATCCGTGAACTTCTCGCAAAGCGCGTCCAAAACTTTGCAGTTTGAACATTCTTGGACCATGAATGCAACATAATGCATTGCACCCGCCAGCAACACATCTACGTGGCATGGCGATAAATTAGCTCAAAATGGAGGATTGGAGTTGCAGTTAGCTCTGTTTCAGTATAGCGGAAATGGTGATGAGACCAATAGCCTTCCCGCTGTGACGTCACAGATGTCAAGGTCATTCACTCAGACTGCTACCGATATGAATCACTTTAATCGTAAAAATTACTATATTAGATTTATTGTTAATGCTTAAAACTACTCCTGTGCAATTCTTGAGGTCTCAAGGCATTTATAAACAAAAAGTGAGGCCATGGCTCTGCGTATCTTCTTTAAGGGGTACAACTTTCTGGTGGAAGAAACGTTCATGTGCTTGGTGAAATCATCAGGTAAAGAATTCAGGTACACCATAAACTTCTCATCTCATTATCTCTAGCTGCTTTATCCTGTTCTACAGGGTCGCAGGCAAGCTGGATCCTATCCCAGCTGACTACGGGTGAAAGGCGGGGTACACCCTGGACAAGTCGCCAGGTCATCGCAGGGCGACACACAGAGACACACAACCATTCACACTCACATTCACACCTATGGTCAATTTAGAGTCACCAGTTAACCTAACCTGCATGTCTTTGGACTGTGGGGGAAAACGGAGCACCCGGAGGAAACCCACGCGGACACGGGGAGAACATGCAAACTCCGCACAGAAAGGCCCTCGCCGGCCACGGGGCTCGAACCCGGACCTTCTTGCTGTGAGGCGACAGCGCTAACCACTACACCACCGTGCCGCCACCATAAACTTTTTACATTTAAATGTGTTATTTAAGTTATGTCTTTTTGATATTCAGTTGGCTTCAGTGAAAGACTAGACTAAATGGTTTATTTGCTTGACAGCTGTTTTATTTTATTTTACTTTATTTGACATGGCTTCAGACTGATTTCTCATCTAACGAGTCATTTCTCATGCTAATTTGAAGAAGGTTAGCAAAGTTATGATGTATCTTTGCAGTCGGATATTTTGCTGCGAGCAGTAGATTTGTATTCCATTCATCTCTGGCTCAGCTCCTTCAGCATGAGCAAGCAGCAGAAAAAAAAAATGTGATCTGTCGTAAAGTTCCTCTTACAGATGTCTTTTTCACTCCGATCTAAAACACCCACACCTCCAGGCAGCTTTTCCCCCCGCCCTTTAACAAACAAGTGCGTGTGTGTGTCTGTGTTTTAAGTCGCTCACTATGCAACAACTCTGTCTTTCCGTTTTGCTTTTTCTCTCGCTGGAGTTCACCCCAGTGTGAGCATCATAGCTGTTACCTTTCTCTGCCCTCAGTCACACTTTACACACCACAAAGCACATAGATTTATAATGCACAGGATGTGTGTGCATGCGTACAGTGTGTCTCATATCTGCTGTCTGACTGCACGGTTTGTAGTCAGCAACAGTACACACACAAACTTATATACTCTGAACTGATGCCTTTATTTTTATTAACAGGGTTGTTTTTTGTAATTTTTTTTTAAATTAAGTTCAACCTGTTTTGCCCACTATGGTTTCCCATACTCTCTATCCTCAGCTGATCCTTTTCGTCTCCCACTTTCCTGATATGGTCATAGCTTTTTATTCTCGATAAACACTGACTTGAAACATTCTCCCAAAGCCTTCAGAAACCTGGACGAGCGCTTCGAGGGTTCAAACATGCCCGTGACACGTGCGGCAATTACCGATGTATGAAAAGGGGCGGGATTTGCAGAGTTCCTTTGAGAAGAACATTACAAAAATAGTTTAATTATAATCATCACTACATTCTTATTCCTACTGTGACCAGATGCACAGATGTTTGTCGTGTTTCCTTTAACTCCACAGTTTTTCATCGTTCCAGTTTAAATGTTTGTTGTTTTTAATCCCTGACTATTGGATTATGGATTTATCTTAAAACTGGCTCGAGAGATTGATGTGTGATTGATTTTTGGGAAACACTCTTTTCTCTTATTTGGTAAAAACGAACAAAAAACAAACCACTATTTGTTTCCTGTGAAAACCAAGTTACAATACCACAGTTATCATGTGCTTTGCTGAAATGATGAAGCAATTAAATGTTATCATTTTATTGCATTCTTCGAAGAATGTATAAAAAAGCTCGTGAAAAACCCCCAAAACAACAACTATTTGTCTGAAAGCATCGTTCAAAGCACAACTCGTTTTGATCTACATCCTCTCAGTCCGATGTCCAGGATCTGTATCCTTAATTTACTACATTCAGATCTGATTCAATAACATTTGCACGACTTGGTTCTGAATTTCCGGATGTGTTCATTCTAAAGGTAATTAAAATAAATAATAGGTTTTAAACAGTGTAGAGACGTTGACTCACCTGTCAGTGTCGGCTCGCAGTGTGTCTGTGGCTCTCTGAGAGACAAGAATGACAGAAACCGAGAAAAATGATCAGACAGATTTCCTGTTCCCAGCAGTAAACTGAAAGTGTGTTCTACCACCAAACTCTGTGTCTGTGTGTGTGTGTGTGTGTGTGTGTGGGATGGTGGAGGGGTTTGGTGTGTGCAAGCTTAAACATATCTGTTAATGCATTCTGTAAACAGAAAGCCGAAATAGGTTTGATGAAATCCTGGAAAACACCCAGGTCAGAAAATAACTATTCCAGCACTAAGGTGGTGGTTTTCACCAAAAAAAAAAAAAAGAAGTAAAAATGTATAACTTTTAAGAAAAATATATAAAAGATCTGCAAATGCTTTGTAAAAAAAAAAAAGGTTAAAAAGAAAGCAATTTTATTTGCTAATATCTTTATATCAGTGCAGAGACTCACATGGTAATGTGGCATCGTGCTGGTATCGGGCAGAGAGAAGGGCAGCCCATCCGGGGGTCCTGAGTCCAGCCGGACGGGCGGGGCCAGCAGGGAGGGGCTGATGGGAAAACTTGGGCTGCTGGGATTGCGGCTCTTCTTCCTGGTCCGCCGGGTAGTGTCACGCTGGGAAAACTCTGCCTCTTCCTGTAAGACGAGCATCCTGTCGTCGCTCAGGAAGCGTACGAGGGAGGAGTCCGAGTCTCCAAGAAGAGAAAAATCACAAGACTTTTCAACTTTTTATCTGTTTACAGTGATATTTAATGGAGTTACTTCCTACTAGACCCTCTTTTATTCTCTGTCTCTGTCTTGAAGGTCTAAACTCTTCTCAGCCTAGAGAAAACAAACAAAACAATTCTCGTTCCAGTGACCCTTTCATTTCTGAAGCAAATTTGATAGAAAATGAGGCCAGGTCGCTCCGTTGTGTGCAGTTGTTGATGTTGATTTTAAAAGTAACTAAGTAAATTACACAGGGAAATTAATACTGAAGTCTGAGTGAAAAATACTATGGCGAGCATGCAGCCTGTGCTACTTGCCCTTGATAGCAGTGGTTTGACTGTTTTATTAGCATTCGCTAACACTACTAATGAATGCTACACCAGCTGGAAGGTGACTTCACTGCTGCGCTGACAGCTCGAACTCGCGGTTAAGCTCGCGTTGGCCTTCCAGAAGGCCAAGGGCGATAAATTTTTGGTCCTGCCCACTACAAAAATCTGATTGGTTAATTCATCTGTCACTTCCTACATAAACATACACTGCCATGGCCTTCTGTCCCGACAGTGAAGTCCTAACCAATGAGTGAGCAGCTCTAAACTCTTCTCAGCCTAGAGACAACAAACAAAATCTCATTCCAGAACTCGATTTTAACATTTTCAGGACAGTAACCCTTTCATTTCTGAAGCAAATTTGATAGAAAATGAGGCTAAATTAGAATTAGAAGAGAATAATTATAATGAAATTAAGAAAGAATGAAAGAAATTAAATGTAACATTTGAAATGCTAATATGTTTGGGCTTTCTCTAAACGCCTAGAAGGCCCTGACAGTTCCCCTCTGGTGTATGCTGTTTTGTGAAATCATCTGAACTGCTTTCATTACATGGCTGCTGCAAACGTTACAGAAAATTATTTTCGACAGTTCTGTGAATAGCATACTATGTTTCTACTGTGCTTGCTGGTCCATTTAGTAGGCTACATCTTTAAGAGCTGGTTTGTTCACTGAAATGCCAAACACATGCTCGTAAAAAAACGCAGGTCACTGGTTCATTTGTTCTTGAATAGCACTTCTGGATATACAGATAGACTATATTGCTGTATCCATGTCTGGGTCGTCTAAATCTCCTCCTCTTGCTCCAGGCTCCTACATTCATTTGCAGTTGTGTGAGTGACATATCAGTGAGCCGATCAGTCTTCAGTTTTTGGCAAGTTCTGCGATTGGCCAGAATGGGGCGAACCAGAATCACTGATCAGTTCAGTCTTGGTTTGTTCATTCAATTTGGTGATTCGTTCAAAAATATGTGTTCATTCATTAGGTTGTCATCTTTACACACTTATCATACAAGACTGGATATGTTCCTTAAAGGAGATACGCAGAGCCTTTATTTTTAAATAAATTTCTGAGTGGATAGTATCTCCATCCTTCCTACTTCCAGTTACTTCCTACTAGACCCTCTTTTATTCTCTGTCTCTGTCCTGAAGGTAATTTGTTGGTTTGTCATGTTTCCGGGAAAAAAAAAATGCATAAACTGATGATGCACAAGTTCTGAAGATGTCTGAAAACGTTACAGGTTTACCTCTGAAACTGGAGACTCCTTACATAAATGTGAAACAAACACATTCCTCCTTATCAAAAAAAAAAGCACAGTATCAACGATTACACATTTTACACATCTGTTTATAATTAATGGAGCACCTACTGGACAAGTCTCTGTGATTTATCCGTTACTATAGAAACAACAGTGTACGTATTGTAGAGCGAGGACGTTCATTCAGATAAGCCTGGGATTTGCAGCTGAGCGACTGTCAGAGCTGCTGTTACAGAAAATTAATCAACACCTTCTGACCAATCAGAACTGAGAATTCAACAACACTGAAGTTAGAGATCAAGATTCTGTAGGGTGTGCACGTATGTGCGTGTGTGTGTTATGCGTGGTTTTCCACATTGTGGGTTTCTGGCTGCTATGTTTAGATCTGTTTTCGACTCCCACTCGATCTTGATATGCTGTTTTTAGACGCCTGTTTCCACGCAGCTCAACACAACAGGAAGAGTCATCAAAACAAAACAAAGAACACGCTCACGGTTTTCCCATTTACAGAAAAAAAAAACACGCTGATATTATCAGCAGCCTTATTCCAATAAAATACTAAAATACTGATTCCTGTAAACGGCTCTACTGAGACAACCTACCTGTATTTATGACTCATTATGATTTCAGATCTTTTTTAGGAGTCTTTTCTTCATATTAGTGTGCAATTCTTTGGTTTGCCTTTTGTATAATAAATCATTAACGTTTATAAATAGTCAAGAACTACAAAAGAGTAATTCCCGAAAGCTTGAGGAATATGAGCTTTATATGAGGCTGATATTGCTCATAAGGTTTAGTCATATCCGCCGGATTAGCACTGCGCACAATGCTAAACTGGTAGCAGTGAGCTTCCCTTATGGAAAAGCAATATATTTAAGAATAAATAATGCATTTGGTTATGACTGTGAATACATTTCCTTCTAAAATTGTCATGTGAAATGCATAGCAATATGTTCACAATCATAACCAAATGAATCATTGATATTATGAATATATTCTTAAATATAAATCAAAATGTATGGTTTCTTTTAAAAATAATTTCACGGAAGCACAATTTCAGCACCATTCGGCTCATAATTACAGTCGGAACATCAAAACTCAAGTAACTTCATACTTTTCACTAATTAGTGTGCTTGCAAAAGCACACTATTGTTCTTCTTAAGTTTTATTTTTATTATTATTCCGTTTCACCCGTTTTTTGGATCCACTACTCCTCCTAGGGCTTTCAAGATAGAGACACCATTCCAACGCTGAAACGTAGGGCCCGATCTGGAATGACGTGCTTGTTAAAATGGTTGCACTACCCCTTGTCGTCCGTTCAGTATTCCCGTTTTTTGGCAAAATTCCATGCCATTGAAATGAATGGGTAGAACTTTGGAGTGATGTCATAAGGAGCTCCTCCACTCTAGTATGCTAGCTGTTAGCATGTTAGTATGCTAGCTGTTAGCGTGTTAGCATGCTAACTGTTAGCACGTTAGCATGCTAGCTGTTAGCGCGTTAGCATGCTAGCTGTTAGCGCGTTAGCATGCTAGCTGTTAACATGTTAATATGCTAGCTGTTAGTATGCTAGCTGTTAGTATGCTAACTGTTAGCATGTTAGTATGCTAACTGTTAGCATTAGATGTTGGCATCCTAGCTTTTAGCATGATAGCTGTTCTGCTACAGCTCAGCAAGCACACTTTGCATTTTCTCTGCGGAAATGCAGTCTAGTTATTATTATTCCATTTCACCCGTTTTTTGGATCCACTACTGCTCCTAGGGCTTTCAAGATAGAGACACCGTTCCAACGCTGAAACGTAGGGCCCGATCTGGAATGACGTGCTTGTTAAAATGGTTGCACTACCCCTTGTCGTTCGTTCAGTATTCCCGTTTTTTGGCAAAATTCCATGCCATTGAAATGAATGGGTAGAACTTTGGAGTGATGTCATAAGGAGCTCCTCCACTCTAGTATGCTAGCTGTTAGCATGTTAGTATGCTACCTGTTAGCGTGTTAGCATGCTAACTGTTAGCATGTTAGCATGCTAGCTGTTAGCACATTAGCATGCTAGCTGTTAGCGCGTTAGCATGCTAACTGTTAGCGCGTTAGCATGCTAGCTGTTAGCGCGTTAGCATGCTAGCTGTTAGCGCGTTAGCATGCTAGCTGTTAGCGCATTAGCATACTAGCTGTTAGTGCGTTAGCATGCTAGCTGTTAGCGCATTAGCATGCTAGCTGTTAACATGTTAATATGCTAGCTGTTAGTATGCTAGCTGTTAGTATGCTAACTGTTAGCATTAGCATGTTGGCATGCTAGCTTTTAGCATGATAGCTGTTCTGCTACAGCTCAGCAAGCACACTGCATTTTCTCTGCGGAAATGCAGTCTAGTTATTATTATTCCATTTCACCCGTTTTTTGGATCCACTACTGCTCCTAGGGCTTTCAAGATAGAGACACCGTTCCAACGCTGAAACGTAGGGCCCAATCTGGAATGGTGTGCTTGTTAAAATGGTTGCACTACCCCTTGTCGTTCGTTCGGTATTCATGTTTTTCGGCAAAATTCCATGGCATTGGAAATGAATGGGTAGAACTTTGGAGTGATGATGTTATAAGGAGCTCCTCCACTCTAGACGTTAGAGTGGGAGCAACAGAAAAAAAATTAAAACTGCGATTTTACAGCCAAAATCCATGTTTTAAACCCTGTAAAACCTCTGAATTAAATTGAAAAACATACAAAAGGGTGGAGAGGAGATTTCACTGCGCGAAGTGCAGTGAAATCTCCCTTCAAAATGATGTGAAAGAGACTTTGAGCCAGAGAAGGAGTGAGAGCTGTTAACCAAAGCCATTTAAAACAAGGATTGAACAAATTTTACAATTTTACAAATCCTTCTTTTAAAACATGACACTGTGTATTGGTGGGGATAGTGACTGGGTGAGAGAGAGATGTAGAGAAAGAGAGAGACACACAGAGAGAGAGAGAAGCAGAGAATGTGGCTTCATTTGAGCAAGCACACTCCAGCAGTTTCTGCAGATGAAATGCAATCTAGTTTCTGGCTGAACTTTTTCTTTAAGAACTGATATAAAGGTGATTTCAATGCTCGACTATTTGGAAGTGATGTCACAAGTCAATGTAAGCGTGAAGTAAATGGAATACCTCTGCTTCCTCGCTTGTAAACTCCAGACTCCTGAGGCTCAGCGAGCCACTCGGATGCATGAGACACCTGCCGGGGGTCACCTGGAAAAAAGTGTGTGCAAGTCTGAGTGTGTGTCTCTTTGAAAATACATTATTACCCTAAAATGGTCGAAAATACAAAGACCTTTTTTGGAAATGGGTGTACAGAAAGTGTGTGTGTGTACACGGACCCCGCGTTGGAGTTCGGTCTCGGCGTCGTAGTCCAGCGTTTCTGCCCATTTCGTCATCCAGCAGGGGGAAGTGAGGTCCCACCAAAGCCTCCTGATCCATGAAGAACCCTTCAGAGCCAAAAACACCAAAACCAACCCGGTCCAATTCATCATCCCTAAAGAAAGAGAGAGAGATCGAGATCTGTTATACGGATTCATATATATACAGGATATGAATGGTAAACACCACTGTTGGAGGTTCCTGAATCCCTTCAGCCTGTACCTTAATTACTGAGGAGGTATGTGTGTGTGTACCTGTGTCCATATGCCGGGGACAGTATAAACACATCATGTCCTGAGGGTGTGTCCAAACCAGGTGAGATTCCCAAAGTGCTGGGAGGCGTGGTAGACTCACTACATGGACTGGTGGAGAGGGGCTGGAGAACCAACACACACACATACACACACAGAGAGAGAGAGAGAGAGAAATCTCATCAATTAGGTTCTGACCCCCGTTGGCACCCACATTCTGCACCACTTTCCCACAATCTGACCCTTTTCACTTTCCACATTACATATTTGGCTTTTTGATGGCAATCCTGAGCTTGTTTTTTTGGTTGTTTATTTTTTTCTAAATAACTAAGAATAACTATCTTTGAATATTCATTGATATTTACAGTCTTCATGCAACTGACTATGTCTCATCTCTGGAGCTGTGAAAAAATCTAATCCTTTATTTGGAATTACAAAAAGCTCAGTGTGTACCACATGCGAATAAATATGGTAATTAAATCATAGTAAATTTGCTAAAACTCAGCAAAGCTAAAAATCTCAAACATAACAGCACGGTTGAAATGGCTAAAGTCAAATGAGAAGGAAAAAACCAAACAATATTTTAAATGTATAAATAGATGCGTGTGTGTGTCCTCCTGTGAGGAATCAATATATAACACATTATCACCAGCGCAAGCACAAGCTCCAACAAGGATCATCAAGGACAGCACACTGGGGGTGGGGGGAGCACGAGCATACACAGAGAGAGAGAGAGAGAGATTACAAGGCCAAACAGGCTTTTTACTAAATCTGGCACTGTAAAAGATGAAATCAGAGCACAGCACCTGCAACCATGTCAATCATTCTCCTAGTAACCATGGAAAGCATAGCAACAGATAAAAATTTGGTGTAATACACAAAACCCTAAATCTATTTGACAGGGGCGTGGTCTCTCTGCCTGTCAGTTGTAGTGAAAGAGGTGTGGCCTTTATCTTTTGAGCCCAGTGAAGGGGGCATGGTCTATCTGTCTGTCCCAGTGAAGGGGGAGTGGCGTTTCAGTCAATCCCAGTGAAGGGGGCGTGGCCTCTGTCAGTCATCGTGAAGGAGGCATGGCTTCCCTCCCCTCAGAGCGACCATATTATTTATTGATATCTGATCACATCTCATAGCTCTAAATTGTATCATTTTGAATACATATTGCTGCGTGACATGGAACTTTTCATTTTACACACCTTTGCTTTAGTTCATTAAACTGACTGAAGTCGTAAAGGAAAAAAAAATGGGTTAAGATTTTGTGTCGTGACTCTCATGGTGCCAATACACATGTTCTTGCCTCTGTCTGTCGGAAATGTGTAACTATGGCAACTACAGAATGCAAGATGACATGGCAACAAGCCAGTACTCACTCTCTCTCTCTCTCTCTCTCTCTCTCTCTCTCTCTCTCTCTCACACACACACACACACACACAAACATCAGATCAACTCCAAGAATTACAGTGGTGCTTGAAAGTTTGTGAACCCTTTAGAATTTTCTATATTTCTGCATAAATATGACCTAAAACATCGTTAGATTTTCACACAAAAAAAATCCTAAAAGTAGATAAAGAGTCCTAAAAGTAGATAAAGAGAACCCAGTTAAACAAATGAGACAAAAATATTATCCTTGGTCATTTATTCATTTATTTATTTATTATAGTCAAAATTTTTAAATTGTTTCTACAAATTCACTACAACATGACAAAACAATGTAATGTCAC
The DNA here is from genome assembly GCF_027579695.1 of Neoarius graeffei. Classification (NCBI taxonomy): domain Eukaryota; kingdom Metazoa; phylum Chordata; class Actinopteri; order Siluriformes; family Ariidae; genus Neoarius; species Neoarius graeffei. The sequence goes on from NC_083596.1 coordinate 50,054,010, forward strand.
CAACTTGCTTTTTATTTTTTTTTGTGAAAAAACTTTTTGAAGCATTGTTATACAAATCATACAGTGGTGCTTGAAAGTTTGTGAACCCTTTAGAATTTTCTATATTTCTGGATAAATATGACCTGAAACAACATCAGATTTTCACACAAGTCCTAAAAGTAGATAAAGAGAACCCAGTTAAACAAATGAGACAAAAATATTATACTTGGTCATTTATTTATTGAGGAAAATGATCCAATACATATCTGTGAGTGGCAAAAGTATGTGACCCTTTGCTTTCAGTATCTGGTGTGACCCCCTTGTGCAGCAATAACTGCAACTAAACGTTTGCAGTAACTGTTGATCAGTCCTGCACACCGGCTTGGAGGAATTTTAGCCCGTTCCTCCATACAGAACAGCTTCAACTCTGGGATGTTGGTGGGTTTCCTCACATGAACTGCTCACTTCAGGTCCTTCCACAACATTTCGATTGGATTAAGGTCAGGACTTTGACTTGGCCATTCCAAAACATTCACTTTATTCTTCTTTAACCATTCTTTGGTAGAACAACTTGTGTGCTTAGGGTCGTTGTCTTGCTGCATGACCCACCTTCTCTTGAGATTTAGTTCATGGACAGATGTCCACAGCTGTCCTGGCCCAAATACAGCAAAACGGGCCCAAACCATGATACTACCACCACCATGTTTCACAGATGGGATAAGGTTCTTATGCTGGAATGCAGTGTTTTTCTTTCTCCAAACATAACGCTTCTCATTTAAACCAAAAAGTTCTATTTTGGCCTCATCCGTCCACAAAACATTTTTCCAATAGCCTTCTGGCTTGTCCACATGATCTTTAGCAAACTGCAGATGAGCAGCAATGTTCTTTTCGGAGAGCAGTGGCTTTCTTCTTGCAACCCTGCCATGCACACCATTGTTGTTCAGTGTTCTCCTGATGGTGGACTCATGAACATTAACATTAGCCAATGTGAGAGAGGCCTTCAGTTGTTTAGAAGTTACCCTGGGGTCCTTTGTGACCTCACCAACTATTACACGCTTTGCTCTTGGAGTGATCTTTGTTGGTTGACCACTCCTGGGGAGGGTAACAATGGTCTTGAATTTCCTCCATTTGTAAACAATCTGTCTGACCGTGAATTGGTGGAGTCCAAACTCTTTAGAGATGGTTTTGTAACCTTTTCCAGCCTGATGAGCATCAACAACGCTTTTTCTAAGGTCCTCAGAAATCTCTTTTGTTCATGCCATGATACACTTCTACAAACGTGTGTTGTGAAGATCAGACTTTGGTAGATCCCTGTTCTTTAAATAAAACAGGGTGCCCACTCACACCTGATTGTCATCCCATTGATTGAAAACACCTGACTTTAATTTCACCTTCAAATTAACTGCTAATCCGAGAGGTTCACGTACTTTTGCCACTCACAGATATGTAATATTGGATCATTTTCCTCAATAAATAAATGACCAAGTCTAATATTTTTGTCTCATTTGTTTAACTGGGTTCTCTTTATCTACTTTTAGGACTTGTGTGAAAACCTGATGATGTTTAAGGTCATATTTATGCAGAAATATAGAAAATTCTAAAGGGTTCACAAACTTTCAAGCACCACTGTATGTACCATACACACTGCAGATTTATTTGAATAAATCAAAATTAAAGCTTCAGTTCCTGAAAGATGGAGACTATACTAAAATGAAACACAGACACACCTGCAGTGCGAGGGGTTTCCAGCGGGTGTTCTTGAGCAGGACCGGTGCTGAGCTTAGTGTGTTCTGGGGTCTTTTTTTCAGTGTGAGAACGACACCACTCGGATCCTCACGTAGAGAATTTACCAAGTTCTTCAACTGCCATCCCACCTTAGAGAGAGAGGGAGAGAGAGATAGACAAATAGACAGACAGATAGACAGAGACAGACACAAAATGAATGAGAGAGAGAGAATGAAAGAGACAGAGTAACAGAGGTTAAGAGATTTTCCCCTAAAATTAAATGTTTCTCATCTCATCTCATCATCTCTAGCCGCTTTATCCTTCTACAGGGTCGCAGGCAAGCTGGAGCCTATCCCAGCTGACTATGGGCGAAAGGCGGGGTACACCCTGGACAAGTCGCCAGGTCATCACAGGGCTGACACACAGACACAGACAACCATTCACATTCACACCTACGGTCAATTTAGAGTCACCAGTTAACCTAACCTGCATGTCTTTGGACTGTGGGGGAAACTGGAGCACCCGGAGGAAACCCACGCGGACACGGGGAGAACATGCAAACTCCACACAGAAGGGCCCTCGCCGGCCCCGGGGCTCGAACCCAGGACCTTCTTGCTGTGAGGCGACAGCGCTAACCACTACACCACCGTGCCGCCCCTTAAATGTTTCTATATTTTTTAATTTATGTAAGTCAGTGACCCCCCCCCCCCAATTTAAGCCTCTCCGCTGATAGCAGAATGAAGTGCCTGTAGGTCACTGGATTTTAAAAAATGGCCAAGCTGTCAGAGGAGCCAGCACTGAGTCAGTACCTTTCCTTTTCCTCTTTACCATCATTTTATTTTTACAGTTTTTATTCCTGCTGTTCGTCTTCACAGCATGAAGAGTAACACGGCACACACACATCTCGTTTTCTATTCAGCTCGCTCGGTGCCGTTGCGTAACACTGCAGTGTAGCTGGCGTATTGATTAAACCAGAAGCTGAAAGGAGGAGGTGAGAAACACGGGGCACTATGTGTAAAAGTACACACACACACACACACACACACACACACACACACACACACACACTCCAGACTGAAACAGGCAGCCAGCGAGATGAGATTGGACACACTTTCCATCTGAGCACATGGCTAAAAATAGCAGCAATCACTTTATCAAAATGCATCTGAACCAGTGCTTTGAGACGCACTCACATGTGACACGGCCATTTTGTCTTCATACAAACGGCTGTTATCGTTGAAGCATGTTTATTTCTTTATTTTCATCTCCTGTCTGTTCTCGGTGACGATGATGGAATGAAATTGTCATATATGTTTTATTAGCACCTCAAAAGTAGTTTTTTAATTTCACTCAAAAAGGCAAGCTTTTATTTTATTAAAGTCTCTTAAAATTCTGTCAGATTAGCTCATATTTTAGCTGCCTTAGCTACCTGGCTAGTGTTAGCTGTAACAATTTGTAACATTTATCAATATGTCTGAAAGATTTTTCCTCAGAAATCCAAATTAATTATCATGAAAATGTGTGAAAATGAACCTGTCAGAAATCCTTTCAGGTTAGCTGATGCTAGCTAGCTGTACATGATTTCAAATCCTCTCAGAAATGCCATGTTTGTTCATCTAAGGTATCTAGAGTGCTAACAGTAGAGACTGTAAATATTTTATTTTAAAAGTCCTGTCAGAAATCCTGTCAGATTAGCACTTGTTAGCATGTTGCAACTGTTAAAAGTGATTTCAAGACTTTTCAACTATAAGGTTTTATATCTGTGACTTTCATACCGGGCCATATACAGTGGATATAAAAAGTGTACACGCCCCATTAAAATGATCGGTTTTTCTGATGTAAAAAAAAAAAAAAATGAGAAAACGATAAATAATTTCAAAACTTTTCCCACCTTTAATGTGACCTATAACCTGTATAATTCAATTGAAAAACAAATAAATCTGTCAGGGGGAAGAACATAAAAAAAATAATTAATTAAGCTGGTTGCATAAGTGTGCACACCAGGGCAGGAATTTCACGAGGGCCACGGCCAAATTGAGAGGCCGTGGTGCCCTCTCAATTTGGCCTTGTGCCCTTGGAAAAAATATCTGCCGTAAGGCCACAGTGGCCTTGATGCCCTGCGGTTTTGCGGTTTTGTAGTCTGCCTCGTGACTGCCAATAGGCTTTAACATTACCTGCATCTGTTGAGAAAAAAATATGTCTTTTGATGACATTCTGGATTCTTATTGGGCGACTCATCAGTGGTGGATCGGACTCGAGCCTGGCATGAACCGCTCCGATGTGCTATAATGACACCAATCTATCACCAGCCAACCAGGAGACTTAATCAAACGCATCCCCCGCCCACTTGTGTCCGCGTCTGAGACGTTGAATTTTCACAGAAGGAGGGAAGAAGTTGACTGAGGTAAGACTGTGAGATAAATTAACGAACGAATAAGATAGGAATTTCAACATATAGGGCTTAAGTTTGTTACCGTTAAATAAGCATTGCTTGTCCAGTAACGTTATGTCATTACAACGTTGACCCACTTTTAACGTGCCGAGTACCGACTGTAGCCACTAACAAATGCTAATTAGCTTGCTGTCAAGTTTTTCCTTTGTCAAGCTTTAAGCGTAAGGTCATGGATGTTACTACTGCTTGTTCCTGCCGTAATATGATATGTGATATGTGCTGTTGTCTGTTCATAGCCACTTTTTTAATCTATGCAGTTAGCATTGTTTTGTTACTAGTATTGTATGTTTCTTTTTGCTGTTTAACCGAAGTGTAACTGCTGCCATCTTGACGAGATCACCATCGCAAGAGATTTTATCTCACTGTTAAAAACAGAAAAATGCAGGCATATTGTCCAAGGAGCATGCAAAGTGCAAAGACCTTAAATTGCTGTGTGTATATTAGAAAATGGCGCAACTTCCTCTGTAGCCGTCAACGGACAAACACAGACTTGTCTTGAGTTTTGAGCCAATCACAGCAGGGCAGCACTGTGGCCTGAGGTAAAACATGCTAGTTTAAGTTTGTTTAAATTACCAAAATGAGTAACCCAATGACTGTCTCACATACTCTTCATATACCCATACTGTTTAAGTAATGCAATAAAACTCATCTTTAAAAGTGGTATTTACTCAAACTGTTTGCATAGAATGAACTTTGGGGTTAACAGTGTAATAGCGTTGCAGTGTTCTGCAAATTTGCAATTTAATATTTCAGATCTTGAGACATGAAAGTACTATTTTAAAAAATAAAAGGTCAGAAATATTTTCTTTGTCGTCTATTTAGTTCATTTTATTTCCTCAATAATTTTCCTTGATTGAGAAATCGGTCTGGGCTCTTATGGGTTAATCAGTAGCCTGCATGCTAGTATATGTTCCATTTACAGTCAAACATTTTGATGTACTCCAGGCTCAATTTTGATTTATCAAAAATCTGCGTAGTAGTACAGTCTGAAAATGCTCTTGCACATTCTGTGTCAATTGAACAAAAATTATGGGAGGATATAAGTTTAATAAGTTTTACAATTTTTGAAGTGAGTGATGGATTGATAAGTTTAGATGTGTTCAATATTTTCTTATCTTCAGACATAATAGTGTAGGAGATGTTTCTTTACCTGCTTGATAGTTTCGACTGAGACTCCAATCTTCCTCAGAAGAGTCATTAGTCCTTAAATTAAATTCATTATAGACGTGAACTTAAAATCATTGTTTTATTTTATGGCCTTGGTGCCCTGGCTTTTGGCCTTCGTGCCCTCAAAAAACTGACAGCACAAAAGGCCAAGTGGCCTTGCCCCTAAAATGACGAAATTCCAGGCCTGGTGCACACCATTAAACTAATACTTTGTTGAAGCACCTTTTGATTTAATTTCAGCATTCAGTCTTTTTGGGTTCACACCTGCCATCAATTAAAATTATTCTGATTAACCCCAAATAAAGTTCAGACATTTACTCAGTTGCATCCTCCAGCAAAAGCCAGGGTTCACAGAGAGCTTACAAAGCATCAACGGGATCTCATTGCTGAAAGGTATCAGTCAGGAGAAGGGTACAAAAACATTTCCACAGCATTAGATATACCATGGAGCACAGTGAAGACAGTCATCAAGAAGTGAAGAAAATATGGGACAACAGTGACATTACCGAGAACTGGACGTCCCTCCAAAATTGATGAAAAGACGAGACGAAAACTGGTCAGGGAGGCTGCCGAGAGGCCTCCAGCAACACTGAAGGAGCTGCAGGAATTTCTGGCAAGTATTGGTTGTGTACTACATGTGACAACAATCTCCCATATTCTCCATATGTCTGGACTATGAGGTAGGGTCAAAGAAAAACATCCAGGCCCGGCTAAATTTTGCAAAAAAAAAAACATCGTCTCCCAATAGCATGTGTGAAAATGTGTTATGATCTGAAAAAAACAAGGTTGAACTTTTTGGCCACAATTCCAAAAGGTATGTTTGGCGCAAAAACAACACTGTGCATCACCAAAAGGACCCCATACCCACGGTGAAGCATGGTGGTGGCAGCATCATGTTTTGGGGTTGTTTTTCTTCAGCTGGAACAGGGGCTTTAGTCAAGGTGGAGGGAATTATGAACAGTTCTAAATACCAGTCAATGTTGGCCCCAAACCTTCAGGTGTCTGCTTGAAAGCTGAAGATGAAGAGGAATTTCATCTTTCAGCATGACAATGACCCCCAAAAAGTTTTGGAACAGCCCAGCCAGAGCCCAGACCTAAATCCAATTAAAAATCTGTGGGGTGACCTGAAGAGGGCTGTGCACAAGAAATGCCCTCGCCATCTGACAGATATGGAGCACTTTTGCAAGGAAAAGTCGGCAAATATTGCCAAGTCTAGATGTGGCAGGCTGATAGACTCCGACCCAAAAAGACTGAATGCTGTAATTTAATCAAAAGGTGCTTCAACAAAGTATTAGTTTAATGGTGTGCACATTTATGCAACCAGCTTATTGTACGTTTTTTTATTTTTTATGTTTTTCCCCTAACAGATTTGTTTGTTTTTCAATTGAATTGTACAGGTTATAGGTCACATTAAAGGTGGGAAAAGTTTTGAAATTATTTATCATGGTCTCATTTTTTTTACATCAGAAAAACCTATCATTTTAACGGGGTGTGTACACTTTTATGTTCACTGTATAAATTTTTTTTTTACCATCAATAAACAGATAATACTCTTTATCAATTTTTAAATCCTTTTAAGAAAAATGTTATGACAAATATATCTATAAACAGCAACATACTTTAATGAATTTTCTATTTTACAAATTAATATTAATGCCAAATAAGTCAGATATCACTAAAACCCTTCTCAAAATTCCTGTCAGGTCAGCGCCTGTTAGCCATCTAGCTAGCATTAGCAGTTAAATAATGACCATTTATAGTTCTGGCTAAATTCTATCAGGAATTCCTTCATGCCTAGCACTGTTGGTGATTCGTTATCTCATGTTAGCCAGCTATGGACTGCTAATCATAATGAATGTGAAATGAAAAATTCTTTCAGACCTGCTCTCATAGATAAGCGAGCTGTTAGGAAAATTAGGAACATTTATTAGTACGGCTTACAAATTTCCCTCAGAAATCCTGATTAGTTATCTACTGTTTTCTAGCTAGCTAGTGTGAGCAGTAAAGATCAAGAAAGTATTGAAAATCCTGTCAGATATCCTGTCAGGTTAGCTTAAACGCTTGCTAAATGCTAAAGACAAGATATAAGCACTTAGTTCTTCCCAAGTAATTTGATAATCCTGTCAGAAGTGCAGTCATGTTCGTTCATATAACGTAACCAGCTAAAGTTAGTGATAAGTTTTACAAATATTTCTGAGAAATCCTGTCAGAAATTCTGTCAGGTTCACTTGTTTTAGCCATGCTGAAAACCTACTTAATGACTGGACTCAGCCAAGAAGCCTGTCAATAGCTCCATGTCGATATTTCAGCAGAGAACCAATAACGTATTTCTGTATGAAAAGCCAATGCCTTTTTTTTTTTTTGGTTTCCTTAACCTTTCCCCAAGTTAGTCATCACACAACAGCGACCAATCTGCGAGGGTGAAGGGCAATGCGTGGTTCTTCTGAGACTCCTTTTTGAACTGCTGCTCACATACAAAGTCAGGAGGAGACAACTTACTGTATGTGAACAAATAGACACGATAACAGGTGAACACTCAATGTGATGATCAGTGTTGCAGAGATGGATATCATTTTTTCCCCACCTCAACACCAAGACCAGTCTCTCATGGACTTGCAATCTCTTAGCAATCGAGTGAAACCTGAGATAGCTGCGCCAGCCTGGAGCCTGAGCTGAGGCTAAATTACCAACCAAGGTGGCAGTTCTTTTAAAGGAATAGTTCAAAATAAAAGGCACACAGTGTTTCTTTTACAATCAACCAAGACACATTTGATATCCCACCAAAATCCCCTAACACACACACACACACACACACACACACACACACACACACACACACACACAGAATTACTCACCACAGTCTGGTAGTTGACCTGAATGACCTCATCACCTGCATGAATCTTCTTACAGAGATCAGCGGGAGACTACATACAGCCCAAGACAGAGAAAGAAAAATTACAGAAGGCAAACAAATACAGAGAGATATTATAAAGATCTATATATCCATATCTATATTATTTCCTGTCACCTCACTAGCTAGGTGTGCAAGTTCAACAGCAGACATGCTTTTAATCTTTTACTACACCGTTTCTGTAATTGTGCTTCAAGATCCATGTGAAATTTACGACGATTTTGCTTCTTTTCATGCAAAATGGGTGGGGCTAATCCATAAAAGCTGACTTGTCTCTCTCAAACAGCTTTTTATCAAAACTACAGTACTGTGAAAAAGTCTTAGCCACCCTTTTTTTTCATACAAACTTTATCGATTTCTATTTTATGACTTTTACATTATCAAGTCAAAACATTACAGAAACATTTTAGAGTCCAAACGTTCGTTTTCTAGCACAAAATTAAATGTTACAGAAAAAATAATTTTTGTGTCTGAGCAGCATATTACATATGTAAGAGAGAACTTTTCAGATTAAAAAAGAAAACATAATGAAGGCTACTGGGTTTTGGTGCAAAATTAAGAAGTAAGTGTGACAGTCACAGTGCCCAGAAGAACTGTGTCTGGTTCTGCAAGATGCTCAGTAAAACCTACAGCTCATTTCCGCATAAAACTGCACTCACTGAACCTCAGACTACTATTTTGTTGGGGTTTTTTTTAAAGCAAAGGGTCGTCTCACACCAAATATTGACTTTGTTTCATTTATTATGGCTTACTGATTACTGTTTATAGCAGGCTTGTAGTACTCGAGTCCAGGACTCGGACTCAAGTCTGACTCGTGCCTTAATTTTAAAGACTTGTGACTCGACTTGGACCTGAGCACTGATGACTTGGACTTGGACTCAGACTTGTGCATTAACTGCATTAGGACTCAGAGATTGGAGACGAGGACTTGGATTTGTTCTTCATTTTTTGTAACATGCAATAATAATTTGGCATAAGATATTTATCCATGGGCGGCACGGTGGTGTAGTGGTTAGCGCTGTCGCCTCACAGCAAGAGGGTCCGGGTTCGATCCCCGTGGCCGGCGAGGGCCTTTCTGTGCAGAGTTTGCATGTTCTCCCCGTGTCCGCGTGGGTTTCCTCCGGGTGCTCCGGTTTCCCCCACAGTCCAAAGACATGCAGGTTAGGTTAACTGGTGACTCTAAATTGAGCGTAGGTGTGAATGTGAGTGTGAATGGTTGTCTGTGTCTATGTGTCAGCCCTGTGATGACCTGGCGACTTGTCCAGGGTGAACCCCGCCTTTCGCCCGTAGTCAGCTGGGATAGGCTCCAGCTTGCCTGCGACCCTGTAGAAGGATAAAGCGGCTACAGATAATGAGATGAGATGAGAGATATTTATCCATCCATAGCCACTTATCCTGTCCTACAGGGTCGCAGGCAAGCTGGAGCCTATTTATATCTACATTAATTTTGTATTAATTTCGTGTAAGAGTGTAACACCTGCATGCCTTGTCACATGCATCAGAGACTCTCGGGTGCGCTCTGGACAGCGCGTGCGCCAAACAGATTCTCATGTGTGCGCCGTAAACGACTCACACCTGCACAGGATTAAGGCACAAACAGCGCACCGATATAAAAACTGTTAAAACGCACTTACTTTGCGAAGTATTGAGTTCCGTTGCTGGCACATTACCAAGCCTTATTTCCTTGTTTGGTTCCTGATCCCTGATTTCCTGTTTCTCGTCTTTGATTCTGCTGAGTCTACGATAGCCTGTTTGTGCCTCGCTCGACCTATCGCTTGTTTCACTGTTTTATGATTTTGCCTGCCGTTCTGGATTGCTTACCGTCTTCACTTGTATGAATAAACACACATTCTGCACTTACATCCGTCTCCCAACCATCTCTGACAGAATACTTCACACTCCCTGACAAAGAGAAGCACATTCACCTGTTCATATGGCATGTTCAGGAACAAACTAATGTTAATGACGCTAAAACAGCCACCATCAAATGGTGCGGTTGGAGTCTTGGACTCGACTCGGATCAATAGTGGACTTGACTCGGACTTGACTCAGATTTTTTTTTTCATGACTTGGACTTGACTCGGACTTGAACACTGGGGATGCGAGACTGGACTCAGACTTGAGGTTTAATGACTTGACTACAACACTGGTTTATAGTATATTTTAATGTTGAAACATTTCATTTCATTCTTTTTCAGCCATTTTTGACCTACAGCATTTCTTTACATGTGCCTAAGACTTTTTGCACAGAACTGAATGTGTTCTTTTTGAGCCTAAACAAAACTAGCAATCTAGAGAATGAAAGCGACCTAGCAGAAGAAAACTAATCAACAAGCTAACTTAAAAAATGAAAGTTAGCCTAGCAAGCTAGCATCGTAGCCTACTGTGTAACTTGGCACATGGGTACATGGGCAATTAAATAGAACTGATCTTCGCCACAAGCACAGTTATATTTAGCTCTGCTCTGAGTCCTCACATCAGCTGAGTTTTGCTAGTTTTTTGAACAGTAGGGGAGAGTGAGGTAAGATGAGCTAGTGGGTAAGTTGACCCACCCCTTGTATCTAGGTAACCGTGCACATGTCTTGTCATGTGACCATAAATTCAGGAAGCACCCATCATTTCCATCTTGCTATGATGCAGAGAAGCACATGGGAGAAGTGGGGTTTTTTTACACAAAAAAATGTTTTTTGCTTGTCAAAGTAAATTTTCTGCATATGAGGTAAAATGACTGTTATGTCAAAGCAAATGTATCCAGGTCTAAAATATACATGTTGGTGTTTTGCTAACGTATAAAATCATGTGAATCACTTCACTAAAGATTAGCCTGAATTTCTAAGCTAGCCCGTTTTTTTCCAAAATGGTGGCTACGGGGCAAAGTGAGCCAAAGGCTATGGGGTAAATTTAGCCCGTGGTTTCAACCTCCCTTTCTGCTGAGCTACCTTCACCAGGGCCTGCACATGCATGTGCTTTACCAAGTGACACAGATTCACACCCCCAACCATGCTGGATATGTGCCTCCTACTGAGATTCTACCCTTACCCAAAAGTCAGCAGCCCAGGAAACAAACAAACCGAAAGCGTGTGAAGACAAGAATCCTGACTAATACACCTGAAAAGCAGGCAATCGAACGTGCCCATGAAGAGAGGAAAAATAAACAGAAATGCAAAACAGAAAGAACCATCAAAGAGCAAGGAAAGCTGAAGAACAAACCCAGACGAAAATCACAGTGGAAAGCAGCTCTGAGGAGAGTGGTGGCGCCATCCCATTTGATGACACTTCTGAGCACGAGAACTCCAGCGATGAAAGGAGTGAACCAGATATCTCAGATCTGGTAGTTGGTGACTTTGTCATTGTAAAATTTGCATCCAAATGCAGGAGCCACCATTACATTGGCTTGGTTGACAGCCTTGCGGGCAACGAAGTGAGTGCCAGATTTCTCAGAAGAATCCGAGGGATCACTGGCAGTAAGAAACCCACCTTTGCATTCAAGGAAAAGGATGAGGCATCTTTCCCACGGAGTGACGTGCTGAAGAAACTACCTCAACCTCAAAAGACTGGAGGAACTGCAAGGAGGGAGCAACAGTTCATATTCCCCTGCAACCTTGACAGTTGGAATATTGAATAGTTGTTTTGATTAAATGGTTAAATGGTTTTGAAACTAACTGGTGGTTTGTTCTCACAAGTTCAAAACTGTTAAAAATGCTTGTTAGCACAATATGCTCAGATTTACATTTTAAAACTCAGATGGTCAGTTTACCCCCAGATGGCTCAACTTACCCACTGACTTGGTTCAACTTACCCCTAACCTGGGGCAGGTTGAGCCACAGGAGCACTTTTTTTTTGAGAAGTCATTATTTTGGGCAGCTTTATCAGAGATGCATTCTGATAATTTCATTTGATAGGAGACATCCTGAAATAAAGGTATATGTTTTCATTCTATTTCTGTGTCATTTTTCCTTACCTCCAGGACAACATAAATAAAAAGTGGCTCATCTTACCCCACTCTCCTCTACTTTATCATATTGCATTCATTTTTTTCATTAAACTTTGATGAATATAACATTTATGTCTCCAAACATTTTTTAAATTTGTGATTGTATGTCGTCAGAAATGTATCACAAGGGCTCGTGGAAGAGCAGCATGGGCGTTGTGTATGTGTATGACAGAATACTGCAGGAGTCATAGTGTTTTGAAGAAATGTGAGCCAGATGACCATGAAAGAAGTATTCTCTGTCCCGGGTATCGGTTTGTTATTGATCAGCAGAGAAACGACACTGCAGACAACTGATATGGTGATGATCTAGCATTTATTTGTCCTCTTCAGTCTATTCGCCAGCAGCTCTGACAGTAGTGCAGCTTCAAGTCATCGGTTTATATGAATTGTACTAATACGTTATCATTTCTATAGTAACTGATAACAGGAAATATCTTGTTCTGCAATCAAATCTAACTATAAAATGTACAAAATTAATTTTGTTTGTGTTGGCAAATTGCTGTCGTGTAAGAGGAATAAAACGCTTCAGGATGTGCTTTTTGAAGAAAATAATCAATAACAGTGTGCCCTGTTTTGTTTTATTCCTAGCTGATATGACATTAACTGTGCATGCATGTGATATTCACTTTAAAGCTTCCAGGCGACGAAAGCATTTACTTACCTGATGATTTAGCGAACAAATTTATGATTTGTCTGCAGTAAAAGCTGATCTCTAAAGCAAGAAACAATCAAAATGTAGTGCTGCAGCTTTAAACTCACATTCTCCGTGGTACCGGTGATCACGTGAAGACCGTCATATGTGGATTTAATATACATGCCCTGAGAGACAGAAAGACAGAGCTAGAGAAAGCTAGTAATGTTTTTCCAGCTGTTTATTGTCATGTTGAGCATTGTTGTTGGTGTTGGTGTTGTTGTTTACTCACCAGACCCTCGTTGGGCAAGACGTTGGTGAGGTGGACGACCTCTAGGTGGGCGGACTGCGACACCAATGAATCAGACGACAGGGAGATGATGTGCTCGCAGATTCCTGACAGAGTCTTACACTGACAGAGAGAAGCAGGCAGATAGAATAAAATAGAATATCTTTATTGTCATTGTAAATAAATACAACGACATTAAATGCAATCCTTGGTGCAAAAAAAACAAACAAACATTGAGATTATTCATCTAAACTGTAACTGTAACGTATTAGCGAGGTTAGCCTCACTCTTCAAATATGTCTCACTGGGCGAAACATTTGAGCGCTCGCTAATTGGGATAAATCAAGAACAAGAGCCAGCAATTTTTTCATACACAATTAGGCTACTGTTCATTTGTCAGTCAAATCTTTCCTAGCCTTAGCTCATTTTATCTCGTTATGGTTAACCACAGAATTCATTCTGACTCAATCTATGAGTTCATACAAATATGACTCACTATGAAATTAGCTATGAGAAAGCTATGAGAGAGTTACGACTAGCTCTATAATTATGTACAAGAGAGTTACAACTAGCTATGATATTAGCTATGAGAGAGCTACAAGAGAGTTATGACTAGCTCTAAGATTAGCTACGAGAGAGCTACTACTAGCTATGAGATTAGCTACAAGAGCGCTATGAGAGAGCTACGACTTGCTCTATGATTAGCTATGACAGAGCTACAACTAGCTATGAGAGAGCTATGACTATTGATGAGATTAGTGACGAGCGGGCTATGACTAGCTATGAGATTAGCTACAAGAGTGCTATGAGAGAGCTACGACTAGCCCTATGATTAGCTACAAGAGAGCTACAACTAGCTATGAGATTAGCTATGAGAGGGCTATGACTAGCTATGAGATTAGCTACAAAAGGGCTATGAGATTAGCTACAAGAGGGCTATTACTAGCTACGAGATTAGCTACAAGAGAGCTATGCAAGAGCAATTACTAGCGATGAGATAAGCGATGAGAAAGTTATGACTAGCTATAAGATTAGCTACAAGAGGGCTATGAGAGAGCTACGACAAGCTATGAGATTAGCTACAAGAGAGCTATGACTAGCTATGAGGTTAGCTACAAGAGGGCTACAACTTGCTATGAGATTAGCTACAAAAGAGTTACGACTGGCTCTAAGATTAGTGACAAGTGAGCTCCAACTAGCTATGAGATTAGCTACCAGAGATCTATGACGAGCTATGAGATTAACTACCAGAGATCTATGACTAGCTATGAGATTAGCTACCAGAGCTCTATGATGAGCTATGAGATTAACTACCAGAGATCTATGACTAGCTATGAGATTAGCTACCAGAGATCTATGACTAGCTATGAGATTAGCTACCAGAGATCTATGATGAGCTATGAGATTAACTACCAGAGATCTATGACTAGCTATGAGATTAACTACCAGAGATCTATGACTAGCTATGAGATTAGCTACCAGAGATCTATGACGAGCTATGAGATTAACTACCAGAGATCTATGACTAGCTATGAGATTAGCTACCAGAGATCTATGATGAGCTATGAGATTAGCTACCAGAGAGCTACTAAGGAGCTACGACTAGCTATGAGATGAGTAATTTAACTCCCAAGTCGAAGCAGTTCTACTTGTCATGTGAATAAAATTACTATCGGATTATTTACAAAATAAGAAGCTCAGGGGGCCTTCAAAACTGGACAGTCTTTATCTCAGGAGTGTCCTAATGCTAGCTACAAATGCTGTACATTCGGGGAGCATCCTTTTGATTGGAACCACTGATTTATTCACCAAAGTTACATCGAGTTTCTGAAGTAAAAATTTGCTAATTGCTAAATAGTGTGGTTGACCTTTCCTTGCTCTGATAATATACTCTAGGTCATGTTAGATTGGCATGCTAATGCTCAAATGCTAATTATTTTTACAATATTACTATAAAGAGGCAGAACTGTTGAAAAAAAAAGGAAAAATGAGCTGTGAGTCCTGTGATAAGCGGATCAGCCGTTCAGTCAGCATTATGTTTCGATAAACAGAGAAACAGGTGATGGAGCTGGATCCTGCTTTCAGGTAGCGCTTACACAGTGTGTGTGTGTGTGTGTGTGTGTGTGTGTGTGTGTGTGTGTGTGTGTGAAGCTATAACTACACAGTGTCCTCATTTCTTGCTTTCAGCCTTTTTCATTCTCTCTGTTCCAACTTCAGAAAAAAACCCTCTGACCTGCTTTCTACTACTCTCTTATTTATGAAGGCTACAGAGCAAACGAACATACTTAAGCTGATCTCTCTCTCTCTCTCTCTCTCTCTCTCTCTCTCTCTCTCTCTGTTCTGAAAAGGCATTAATAGCTTTGCAACAGCTCAAGGATAAAGCCTTGACGATCTGCATAATTAACCATCATTCACACACACACACACACACACACACACACACTTCTGAATACAGAAAAAAAAAAGCAAAGAAAATGACCCCATTTCATCGACACACTCAAATGGAACTGGTGGCTAGAGTAGTGAGGACATGGTTGCTTAGCAACTAGAACTTATGAACGCAGAACATGGAAACTAGCTAATGACTGATGCTAACGGCTGAGCTTTTGATAGCACAGTATGTTTTCAATAGATAATCTAAAAGCACAGTGACAGAAAATCACCAGGAAACTGTCTGAAATATCAACATTTCCCTCAGATGTGTCAGAAAATTACCAAGAAAAGACTCTGGATGACTAAAACTACACTACTTAGCATAAACTGCGAACCAAACTCCTTTGGGTTCCACCATTTTGAAAAAGTGATTCATCTTCACACACAGTTTTAGGCATTAAAACAACAACAAGAACAAAATTATCTTAATCTTTGTTGTTTTCTATTCAACAAATCACATAACAATGTTAGCATGTTAGCAACAGCTGACAAACAAAAAAAATGCATGTTTGTGAGACACTCACCACATGGAGTATTTTATTCTCTGTTTCATACACAGTGCAATCCTGAAACACAATGATGAACGTTAAACAATGTAGGTTTTCTGTCTATTTTAATTCTATGTATGTTAATTGACTATATTTTGTTTTTATCTGAATTATCATGTATTTACTTCCTGCTTTATTTTACACGCACTCAAGCACATATAAACTTCAACATACAAGCATGCTGACACAAATGCAGACACTTTTATGCCACACACACACACACACACACACCTGTTGCACTATGGTGGTTAACTCGAGACAGAGTTGGACAATGTTGTTCTTCAGCACTGAATACTCAGTGACACTGACAAACGGTGACCTGCAACGAAGCACACACACACACACACACACAAAAGTGAGGGGTTTTATTAAGCAGATGGTACACACAAGCAACACATATCTATGTACAGAATATACACTGGCAAATAAATAAATTCACAAGTTAAAGCATGAGCTTTTAGCTGTTGCTAAGAGACAAGATGGATTTATGCGTTAATTTTTTTTTTTTCAAATGAGAAAAATAAATTTAAATTAAACCAGTGCGGCGATAGCTCAATTCACTATCTGGTACACTTATCAAGATGGGAATTCTCATTCAAATTCTTAGGGAAAGGAGATCTTTTCATTCAGTTTGTTGAAAACATTCATTCATTTCATTCGTTTGTTCGTTCGTTCAATCGGCTAGCACTTCTAGCACCTGCAGTTAACTGTAGTTAAATTTGTTGTCAAACTTAAAATGACAAAATAGTAGCCTAATAGTGATATGTTTCAAACGTACCATTGCATTATGATATATAAATTAATAAATTATTGACTAATGTTATCAAGACAAAATATGAAAATAGCTTCCACGTAGCCTGGAATTTCAGTAACTACAAAAGACACCATGTACAGTGTGTTGCAAAGGTATTCATCCCCCTTGGTATTTGTCCTGTTTTGTTGCATTACAAGCTGGAATTAAAATGGATTTTTGAGCAGTGAGCACCATTTGATTTACACAACATGCCTACCACTTTCAAGGAGCAAATTGTTGTTTTATTGTGACACAACTTTAATTAAGATGAAAAAAAAAACCAGAAATCTGGAGTGTGCATAGGTATCTCCCCCCCCACACACACACACACAAAATGTCAATACTTTGTAGAGACACCTTTTGCTGCAATTACAACTGCAAGTCTCTTGGAGTATGTCTCTATTAGCTTAGCACATCTAGCCATTGGGATTTTTGCCCATTCCTCAAGGCAAAACTGCTCCAACTCCTTCAAATTAGATGGGTTGCATTGGTGTACAGCAATCTTCAAGTTACGAATCAGAATTTATTGTCATTGTACTAAGTACAACGAAATTAAAAGCTAACCTTAAAGTGCAAGACCACGTAAAAATAGAACAAGACCACATAGGAATAGAATAGACACAGAAAATTAACCCCAAACCCACCCATACAAGACCACATAAAATAGAACAGTACCCAAAACATACAACATGTACAACATGCATTAAAAATAAAATAAATATAATAATAATAATAATAATGTGCATATTGCATTTGTTATTATTACACTATTGAGGTGGATAAACTAATAATAGATAATAAATAATATGGAACAGTCATCAAGGAGTGGGGTTAATGCATGTTTGCATTCAGCAGGGTTATGGCTCTAGGGATAAAACTGTTCTTGAGTCTGTTAGTCCTGGAGTTGACGCACCTGTAGCTCCTCCCAGAGGGCAGCAGGTCAAACAAATGATGGCTCGGGTGAAAACTGTCCTTAACAATATTCCTCACTCTGGTAAGGCAGCGAGAGTTATAGATGTCGTCCAAGGTGGGGAGAGGGTAGGCAACGATTTTCTGCGCTGTCTTAATCACTCTCTGCAGCCTCTTCCTGTCTGCTTCAGTGCAGCTGGCATACCACACAAAGATGCAGTACGTCAGCAGGCTCTCAAAGCAGGATCTGTAGAAGGTCTCCAGCAGTTTACTATCCAGATTGTTCTTCCTGAGCACCCTCAGGAAGTGTAGTTGCTGCTGGACCTTCTTGATAACTGTCATGGTATTTGCAGACCAGGAGAGGTCCGCAGAGATGAGGATGCCGAGATACCTGAAGGTGTGGACCTTCTCTACACAGTCGCCGTTGATGTAGAGGGGGGTGAGGTCAGCCCTGTTCTTTCTGAAGTCGACAATGATTTCTTTAGTTTTTGAGGTGTTCAGTAACACCACTCTGTCAACTTCAGGACCTCATTCCTGTAGTTCATCTCATCACCTCCTGAGACCAGCCCAACCACAGTGGTGTCGTCGGCAAATTTAATGATGGTGTTTCTAGGGTAGGCAGGGGTGTAGTTGTGTGTGTAAAGAGAATAGAGTAGGAGGCTCAACACGCAGCCCTGGGGAGAGCCGGTGCTGAGTGTGCAGGAGGAGGAAAAGTGCAGGCCGAGTTTCACTGTCTGGGGACAATTTGTCAGAAAGTCCTTTATCCAGGAACAGGTGAGTGAGGGAATGCCTAAGTCCAGCAGCTTGACAACTAGTATGTCTGGGAGGATGGTGTTAAAAGCCGAGCTGTAGTCTATGAAGAGCATTCTCACATAGCTCCCCTGATGCTCCAGGTGGCATAGGGCAGTGTGTAGAGCTGTGACTATGGTGTCTTCAGTAGATTTGTTTGCACAGTAGGTATACTGGTGTAAGTTGAAGCTGGGAGGGAGACATGCTTTGATATGATGTTGAACTAACCACTCAAAGCACTTTGTGATGACAGGTGTGAGAGCAACTGGGCAATAGTCCTTGAGGCTGTCTGTGGTAGGTTTCTTTGGAACAGGGATGATTGTGGATGATTTCAGGCAGGATGGGATGACAGCTTGTGACAGGGAGAGGTTGAAGATGGAAGTGAAAATTCTTGAGATCTGGTCAGCACATGCCTTGAGCACCTTCCCTGGCACTCTGTCTGGACCAGCAGCTCTCTTGGGATTCACTGCCCTGAGCACCCGCCTCACATCATGCTCCTCGACAGTCAGTGAGGGGGGGCTAGGGGCTGGTGCAGGCAGCAGTAGAGTGGCTATGTGCTATTGTATCTGAAAGCGTGCAAAAAAGCAGTTCAGCTCTTCTGCCAGCAATACATCTGAGCCTCTGGGTGTCACTACATGGCCTCTGTAGTCGGTGATGGTCTGTATGACCTGCCATACCTGCCGTGGATTGTTGTCTAAGAGATGGTTCTCTGTCTTTCTCTTATAGTCTGCCTTAGCATCCCTTATGCCTCTCTTCAGATCAGCTTGGGCTGCACTATACAGAGCTCTGTCACCTGAACTGAATGCTAAGTCCCAGGCCCTGAGGACTGTGCGGACATGGCTGGTCATCCAGGGTTTCTCATTGGGGAAGACACGTATGCATTTAACCACAGTAACATTCTCAATACAGAACTTGATGTAGGATTGGACACACTCTGTGTATGTTGACAGGTCCTCATGTTCGAATACATCCCATGCAGTGTGTTCAAAACAGTTCTGTAACTGAGAGAGTGCAGCCTCAGGCCAGGTTGTAATAGTCTTTATGGCTGGTGGTGATCTCTGTCTGAGGGGAGGTGTATGCTGGGGCAAGTAACAGGGAGAGGTTATCTGACTGGCCTAGGTTAGGGAGGGGAATAGCTCTGTAAGCATGCTTGATGTAAGAATAAACATGGTCCAAAATGTTCCTCCCTCTAGTTGGGCACTTCACGTGCTGGTAAAAAGCTGGGAGTACTGATTTCAGTTCAGCCTGATTGAAATCGCCGGCTATAATATGAGCACCATCAGGATGGCTACTCTGCTGCTTGTTTATGGCATTTAGCAGGAGTGCGAGAGCTGTGCTAGCATTAGCATCAGGTGGTATGTATACAGCAGTCACAGTAACTACTGTTAGTTCTCTTGGTAGAAAAAAAGGACGGCATTTGACTGACATGTAATCCAAATTGGGAGAACAGTGGCTGTCTATTATGGTGCTGTTATTAGACCAGTCATTATGCACGTAAATGCAGAGCCCCTCCTCTGCTCTTACCCGAGTCCCGGTTCTTGTCATAGTGGTGGAGCGTGCCACTGCTGTGCCACAGATTCTCAGTTGGATTGGGGTCTGGGCTTTGACTAGGCCATTTCCAAGACATTTAAATGTTTCCCTTTAAACCACTCCAGTGAGCTTTAGCAGTATGTTTAGGGTCATTGTCCTGCTGGAACATGAACCTTCATCCCAGTCTTAAACCTCTGGCTGACTCAAACAAGTTTTTCTCCAGAGTTGCCCTGTATTTAGTGCCATCCATCTTTCCTTCGGTCCTGACCAGCTTTACTGTCCCTGCAGATGAAAAACATCCCCACAGCACGATGCTGCCACCACCATGCTTCACTGCAGGAACAGTGTTCTCAGGGTTTTGGGTTAGCGCCACACATGGCATTTCCCATGATGGCCAAAAAAGATCAATTTTAGTCTCATTTGACCAGAGAATCATCTTCTATGTGTTTGGGGAGTCTGCCACATGCTGTTGGGCAAACTCCAAACGTGTTTTCTTAAGCAATAACTTTTTTCTGGCTACTCTTCCATCAAGCCTCACTCTGTGGAGTGTACAGCTTAAAGTGTTCCTAGGGACAGATACTCCCATCTCCGCTGTGGATCTTTGCAGCTCCTTCAGTGTTATCTTTGGTGTCTTTGTTGCATCTCTGATTAATGCCCTCCTTGCCTGGTCTGTGAGTTTTGGTGGGCAGGGCCTTCTCTTGTCAGGTTTGTTGTGGTGACACATTCTATCCATTTTGCTATAATGGATTTAATGAAGCTCCCTGGGATATTCAAAGTTGGGAATATTTTTTATGACCCAACCCTGATCTATACTTCTCCACAACTTTGTCTCTGACCTGTTTGGAGGCTCCTTGGTTTTCATGTTGCTTGCTTAGTTGTGTTGCAGAGTCAGGCTCCTTCCAGAACAGATTGATTTATACAGACATCATGTGACAGATCATGTGACACTGATTGCACACAGGTGGATCTTAATCAACTAATTATGTGATTTATGAAGTGAATTGGTTGGACCAGCTCTTATTTAGATGTTTCATACGAAAGGGGGTGAATACTTATGCACACTCCAGATTTCTGTTTTTTTCATCTTAATTATTGTTTGTGTCACAATAAAACAACAATTTGCACCTTTTAAAGTGGTAGGCATGTTGTGCAAATCAAATGGTGCTAACCCCCAAAAAATCCATTTTACTTCTATCTTGTCATACAACAAAACAGGACAAACAGTGGCGAACCGTAACTATTAGAGCTGGGACTTCAGCTCAGCCAAAACTTAGCCAGACACCAAAAAAGCAACAGGGCAAAGGATTTTGCAAAGGATTAGTGGCAGGGTGCCAGGTCACTCCGTTGTGCATAGTTGTTGATGTTGATTTTAAAAGTAACTAAGTAAATTACACAGGGAAATGAATACTGAAGTCTGAGTGAAAAATACTATGGCGAGCATGCAGCCTGTGCTACTTGCTCTTGATAGCAGTGGTTTGACTGTTTTATTAGCATTCGCTAACACTACTAATGAATGCTACACCAGCTGGAAGGTGACTTCACTGCTGCGCTGACAGCGCGAACTCGCGGTTAAGCTCGCGTTGGGCGATACATTTTTGGTCCTGCCCACTACAAATCAAAATCTGATTGGTTAATTCATCTGTCACTTCTTACATAAACATACACTGCCATGGCCTTCTGTCCCGACAATGAAGTCCTAACCAATGAGTGAGCAGCTCTAAACTCTTCTCAGCCTAGAGACAACAAACAAAACAATCTCATTCCAGGACTCGATTTTAACGTTTTCAGGACAGTAACCCTTTCATTTCTGAAGCAAATTTGATAGAAAATGAGGCTAAATTAGAAGAGAATAATTATAATGAAATTAAGAAAGAATGAAAGAAATTAAATATAACATTTGAAATGCTAATATGTTTGGGCCTTCTCTAAACGCCTAGAAGGCCCTGACAGTTCCCCTCTGGTGTATGCTGTTTTGTGAAATCATCTGAACTGCTTTCATTACATGGCTGCTGCAAACGTTACAGAAAATTATTTTCGACAGTTCTGTGAATAGCATACTATGTTTCCACTGTGCTTGCTGGTCCATTTAGTAGGCTACATCTTTAAGAGCTGGTTTGTTCACTGAAATGCCAAACACATGCTCGTAAAAAAACGCAGGTCACTGGTTCATTTGTTCTTGAATAGCACTTCTGGATATACAGATAGACTATATTGCTGTATCCATGTCTGGGTCGTCTAAATTTCCTCCTCTTGCTCCAGGCTCCTACATTCATTTGCAGTTGTGTGAGTGACATATCAGTGAGCCGATCAGTCTTGTTTTTGGCAAGTTCTGCGATTGGCCAGAATGGGGCGAGCCAGAATCACTGATCAGTTCAGTCTTGGTTTGTTCATTCAATTTGGTGATTCGTTCAAAAATATGTGTTCCTTCATTAGGTTGTCATCTTTACACACTTATCATACAAGACTGGATATGTTCCTTAAAGGAGATACGCAGAGCCTTTATTTTTAAATAAATTTCTGAGTGGATAGTATCTCCATCCTTGACTCTTGCATGCTGCATAAATGGGAATAAAAAAATATATATTTTTGAGAGTTAAAATTGACCGCAAAGTTGTCATTGGAGCTGCCCCGCTGAGCCAGCCAGCCAGCCCTGAGTGCGTGACGTCACAGCAGGAACCGATTTTAAGGCCGAGGCGTTTTACAGCTATAGACCAAAGTCATATAAATAAAAATTTATGGTGAAAGTAAGAAATACCGTTACTGACTCGCTCAACTGAGACTGATTTGACTTCATTGATTGTGGGTTGACTCTCATTAAAACAGGGTGGGTGTTATAACTTATGCAATGTACATGTACTTGCATGCATTTTCACTGATAAAATGTAAAAGGCTCATTAAATAATCAGATGAACTGAGACAATCACATTCTCATCTCATTATCTCTAGCCGCTTTATCCTTCTACAGGGTCGCAGGCAAGCTGGAGCCTATCCCAGCTGACTACGGGCAAACGGCGGGGTTCACCCTGGACAAGTTGCCAGGTCATCACAGGGCTGACACATAGACACAGACAACCATTCACACCTACGGTCAATTTAGAGTCACCAGTTAACTTAACCTGCATGTCTTTGGACTGTGGGGGAAACCGGAGCACCCGGAGGAAACCCACGCGGACACGGGGAGAACATGCAAACTCCACACAGAAAGGCCCTCGCCGGCCCCGGGGCTCGAACCCCGGACCTTCTTGCTGTGAGGCGACAGCGCTAACCACTACACCACCGTGCCGCCTACAATCACATTCTGAAGCAATTAAATAATCTTATACCTGCAACTTAAACACACAATACAAGTTACATGTATTAATCTAAATGCAGGTAAACAACGAGTGTTGTTTTTTCATCCAAATGAGAGTCGGTGCTTACCCGTCTGTGTTCTCGTTTCTTGAAGGCTGACTGTTTTTGAAACAATCTGACTTTCAGTTGTTTGCTCAGTTCTCCGTTCATTCACTTCTTCCACGTAAGGGCGAGATGGTAGCAATATCTAGTTTAGAAATCAGACGGCTGCTCCACTCATTCACTTTTCTTCATACTGTGTATTCCGCCATTACTGCTGGGCTCAGGCAATTACTAAAACCCAGGACGGAGCGGGACGTCACCGGTTTTAGCAACAACTGCGGGGAGGTCACTGCCTGAGCGATATGTCCCGTCCCGTTCCGTCCCGGGTTTTACCAACAACCCTCGGCTCACTCTGGGAAGACTGGTGCAACTGAACTCACTTTTCTTTTCAAAAAATAAATAAATAAATAAAATAAATAAATACTTTCCTTTTCTTGTAGTTTTCTTTTCCTTTAATTGTTGGTACTGCACCCTCTTTCAATACGGGCTTATAGCCAACACTCCTCAACAGATCAGAGGTTTCATACGAGTCTTCAGTAAAATGTGCAGAGCAGAGGAGAGACCACTTCATAGGCGCCCAATGTGCCCGTGAACTTCTTGTAAAACGCGTCCAAATCTTTGCAGTTTGAACATTCTTAGGCCATGAATGCAATGTAAATCCAGCTTCTGTCATATTGCTGCACCGGCCAGCAACACATCTACGTGTCATGGTGATAAATTAGCTCAAAATGGAGGATCGGAGTTGCAGTCAGCTCTGTGTTTTAGTATAGCGGAAATGGCGATGAGACCGATAGACTTCCTGCTGTGACGTTATGGACGTCAAGGTCATTCAATCAGACCGCTACCTATATAAATCATTTTAATCGTAAAAATTACAATATTAGATTTATTGTTCACGCTTAAAACTATTCCTGTGCCATTCTTGAGGTCTCAAGGCACTTATAAACGAAAGTGAGGCCATGGCTCTGTGTATATGCTTTAAGTTTCCAGGTTCAGAGTTCAGAAACACAATTCCTCAGATAGCAAGATAGCGTGAGTTAACACAGATTAGTGAGTTACACAGCAACAGAAGACAACAAATAAGATTTTCAGAATGATACAGCAACGAGTAACCATTAGTTTGAGGAATTTATTGGAATGTATGGTGCGAGTTGTCCCTTAGTTTGTTTTGTCCCAATATTTTGTTCCTACCTGTATTTATTCACCTCATTTGCAGGTGAGCAAAAAATACTCTGATGCTCGCGAGAAACCCCCTATATATATATATATATATCACAGGTGGCTTCTCCAGTGAGGAGAGGGAGGAAGATCCTCCTTAAAAATTCTAAGAATAAAAAGTTGAAATTGTCTTGACCAATTTAATGAATTGCTGTCCTTGAATATTACTATTTTATTGCCAAATACGACATGTACATTATATTCGTTTCTCTGGGTGAAATTACATTAGCACCCCCTATCGCTCGCTATTAGAAATTACTGCACGGAGGATCTTCCTCCCTTCGGCTCCCATTCACTCCGATTCAAACAGTCTCCGGCACTGGCGGCTCGTGGTTAACATAGACTTCAATGAGAGAGAGGAGGAAAATCCTCCTCTAAGAGGGTGGGACTAGCTAAGAGATCTGACAAGTGCTACAAAATATCAACCAATAGGCTGCAGCCCTAGTTGCACAATGAACCAATAAGTAGAGGCCTTAGCTGCCTGGGGGGAGGGGTTATCTTATCAAACTTAACTTCTAGATCCAGTGACTCGGGCACTTCGGCAGTCAGAGTGAGAACGGCGAGGTGGAAGTGGATTGACTATGTTATAGATATCCTACGAATAAAGTAATGGAAACAGAGGACGTGGTGAATGTTTTGCTTGCAAAACCCTTCCATGGGCTGAGCTACAGTGAAAAATTAGCCATCAAAGCAGCAGGTAGACCAACCCCTAAAATCGAAATCACAAAACCCAATGGCAAAGGCAGTACAGTGAATGCTACATGGTTTGCTAGGTACACATGGCTCACTGGTAGCGTTACCACCCATCGATTATATTGCTGGCCCTGTTTGCTAATGAACAATGCCAAATCACAAGCGTGGAGTGTTCATGGTTTCAATGATTTAAAAAATCTAGATAGGGCAACCAAACGCCATGAGAAGTGTCAAGACCACGTTGGTGCTGCTATCCGACTGTCCTTACTAGGCACCATGCCAATAGATAGGGTGGTAGACGAGGGTGTGCGGCTGCAAATCCAGCAGCACAATGCTAAAGTGAGTCGCAATAGAGAGGTATTAAAACGTCTGATAGATGCAACAGCCTACCTAGGCATGCAAGAGTTGTCACTGAGGGGACATGAAGAAGGGGGGAATTCGGACAATAAGGGCAATTACAGGGAGCTAGCGGAGGTTATTGCTCGCTATGATCGTGTTCTGGCAGAGCATCTGGAAAGTTCGACTGTCTTCACAGGCATGTCAAAAACAATCCAGAATGATCTAATATCCGCTATAGCTGGTTCAATTAATTCAGAAATCCAAAAGCAACTTAACACGGCACCCTTCTTCTCGTGGCAAATCGACGAGACCACAGACATAAGCTGTCATTCACAACTGTCTGTCATCTTGCGCTATGTCGATAATCAAGGTACAATTCAGGAACGCTTTCTAGGATTTTTTGATGTGTCCAGTGGTCGCAGTGCACAATCCTTGTTCGATTTCGTGCAGACTGAGTTGTCAGGTTTCAATTTCAAGGATAAACTTGTCGCTCAGACTTACGATGGTGCCGCGGTCATGGCCTCGGACTTGAATGGCCTTCAGGCTAAAGTGAGAGAATTGGCTCCCTGTGCAACATTTGTCCACTGCTATGCACATCGCTTAAACCTAGTTTTAAGTCAGGGTGTTAAGACCATTCCCCAAGCAAAATACTTCTTTGCTCACTTGGGTGGCTTCACGTCTTTTTTCTCCAAGTCCAGCAAGAGGGTTTCTTTACTCGAGGAGTTCAGTTGCGCCCGCATTCCCCGGAGCGCTCCCACTCGCTGGAACTTTTCCTCTAGGGTCGTGAACACGGTTGCTTCAAATTATGACGAACTACTTCAGATTTTCGAGAACATTACTGAGCGCCCAATGATGGATGATGAGACAATACGTTTAGCTGATGGTTTGAGGTCGAAAATGCAAGAGTTTGAATTTGCGTTTTTACTCTTCACTTTTGAGCAGTTGTTTTCGCACACTGACGTGGTGTTTGACATCTTGCAGCACAAATCCATGGATGTCGCCTTTTGCAAACGGCGAATAGAGAATCTCCTGCAAATATTGGATGAGCTAAAAGTACAGAGCGCCTTTGACAAAATCTACGCCAGGGCTGCCTCTCTAACAGAAGACCCTGACTTGTCTCACAGGGTCAAAAGAAGGCTGCTTAATCCCTGTCAGTCCTACAGAGCACTTTATGATTCCATCCACGACAACTTGCGCACTCAAATAACTCAGCGCTTTCAACACCTCGACTGCTTGCGCTTCATGGAGCTTTTGGATGCGGCGAAATTCGACTCGTTCAAAATATCATTTCCTACGCAGCTACTGTCAAATTTGATGGAGACATATGGCCACCTTTTTGATCAAGAAAAGCTGAGAATCGAACTGCAGCATTTTTATCACAATGCAGAAATAAATTCATCAAGAAAACTTTGCGATGCCCTTGGCTTCATGAAGTCCAGCGGTCTTGATGGGGCGATGCCACAGTTGTACAGGCTCATGTCCCTGATTGGAACAATTGGCGCAACCTCTGCAGGGGTTGAAAGGAGTTTTTCGTGCCTCAAGAGAATTAAAACGTACACACGCAACGCAATGGGGCAGGAGAGATTAAAACATCTGGCCATTATTTCAATTGAAAAAAAGATTCTCAAGACACTCCAAAAAGATCCAGCGTGGTACGATCAGGTCACAGATAGATTTGCAAATCAGACAGCACGGAGAATTGACTTGATATATAAATAGGGAGCCTCAATCAGTTGGCCTGAATCATTCCTTAACATCAATGTTTGTCTTGAACACGGCTATATCCCATGTAAATAGTTGTGAAATAATGTTATTGTTGTTCTTTTACTTGTTGACTGTTGCCAGTTGTTTGACACCGTGGAAAGGATGTTAATGAATTATTCAGGAAAAACTATTATCAACTCAACCTGTGCGTGTAACTATAGCCGGTCCAGCAGGTGCGGTCGCATTGGGGCCCGTGACCTTCAACCAAGCATTCCTTCCTCCCTCACTTTTACAAAAGCCAGCCGCCACTGATATATATATATATATATATATATATATATATATATATATATATATATATATATATATATATATACAGTGGTGCTTGAAAGTTTGTGAACCCTTAGAATTTTCTATATTTCTGCATAAATATGACCTAAAACATCATCAGATTTTCACACAAGTCCTAAAAGTAGATAAAGAGAACCCAGTTAAACAAATGAGACAAAAATATTATACTTGGTCATTTATTTATTGAGGAAAATGATCCAATATTATATATCTGTGAGTGGCAAAAGTATGTGAACCTTTGCTTTCAGTATCTGGTGTGACCCCCTTGTGCAGCAATAACTGCAATTAAACGTTTCCGGTAACTGTTGATCAGTCCTGCACACCGGCTTGGAGGAATTTTAGCCCGTTCCTCCGTACAGAACAGCTTCAACTCTGGGATGTTGGTGGGTTTCCTCACATGAACTGCTCGCTTCAGGTCCTTCCACAACATTTCGATTGGATTAAGGTCAAGGCTTTGACTTGGCCATTCCAAAACATTAACTTTATTCTTCTTTAACCATTCTTTGGTAGAATGACTTGTGTGCTTAGGGTCGTTGTCTTGCTGCATGACCCACCTTCTCTTGAGATTCAGGTCATGGACAGATGTCCTGACATTTTCCTTTAGAATTCGCTGGTATAATTCAGAATTCATTGTTCCATCAATGATGGCAAGCCGTCCTGGCCCAGATGCAGTAAAACAGGCTCAAACCATGACACTACCACCACCATGTTTCACAGATTGGATAAGGTTCTTATGCTGGAATGCAGTGTTTTTCTTTCTCCAAACATAACGCTTCTCATTTAAACCAAAAAGTTCTATTTTGGTTTCATCCATCCACAAAACATTTTTCCAATAGCCTTCTGGCTTGTCCACATGATCTTTAGCAAACTGCAGATGAGCAGCAATGTTCTTTTTGGAGAGTAGAGGCTTTCTTCTTGCAACCCTGCCATGCACACCATTGTTGTTCAGTGTTCTCCTGATGGTGGACTCATGAACATTAACATTAGCCAATTTGAGAGAGGCCTTCAGTTGCTTAGAAGTTACCCTGGGGTCCTTTGTGACCTCGCAGACTATTACACGCCTTGCTCTTGGAGTGATCTTTGTTGGTCAACCACTCCTGGGGAGGATAACAATGGTCTTGAATTTCCTCCATTTGTACACAATCTGTTTGACTGTGGATTGGTGGAGTCCAAACTCTTTAGAGATGGTTTTGTAACCTTTTCCAGCCTCATGAGCATCAACAGCGCTTTTTCTGAGGTCCTCAGAGATCTCCTTTGTTCGTGCCATGATACCAGTGGCGGCTGGTAGTCTTTCAAACAGGGGAGGCTGGTCAGTTACGATATTTCCAGATTTTAAAAGAAAAAACACATCAATTTTGCCCATACTCTTGCCTCTGATCTGGCTGATTGTTGGCAGGGTCACAAACTGTGAAATAACAGGTTCTTTTGGCCCATTAGCCTACTGTCCAATATACATGATGGTGGTGTTGGGGGGGTTATATTTTAACATTTTATATTTTAAAATTGTGGCATGTTGTTTAAAAATTGACCTCAGCTGTGTTTTTGTTTAAAAATGTTTTCCAAATTGTAGCGGTGTTTAATTCATATCCAGAAAAACATATATTCCAATATAATATACTCAGCATAAACATTTTAAATAGATTCTATATTTTTGGTCCATCCATGACATATTACTAAAGTAGCCTATTTACTGTTGTTGATGTGGGTCACTTGCTGTTAGCTAATTCACTTTCTCGTACCAGGAGAACTGAAAGGAATGAGTATTATTCCCTACCTTTTTCACCAAGTCAATTTGAGGCGTTGGTCTACCCTGCTCTTTAATTTTAATTTGTTCCTCGAAAGGAAGACTGGCAAATGGCTTCGCCAAAATTAAATCAGCAATGCTTGGCATCCGTGTGCAGCTTTCTTGCTAGCTGACTAGCCCCCTCAAGTTCAGTCACTCAAATAAACGAAAGTTCTGGAACTAAGATAGCAAACTTGACAACACTATATTTACACTTTATTTACAATGAAAATATATACAAACTAAAAAAGCTGGTAGAAACCGTATGTAATGAATGAAATCGAAATGTAAGCCGATCTCTTACAATACACCACAGCACTTGCGAATCTGCATGGGACTGAACTGATGTTGCCAGATACTGCTGACGTTATCCAGCCCAAAATATGTTCAAAACCCACCAAAATGCACTTAAAACCGCCCAATTGGACGGGATAACGCCCAATCTGGCAACACTGTAACCGCTGCCTGTCTACAGTTGAAACGAGCTGTCAATCAAAGAAAATATCCAGCCGCTTTCACCAATCACCAGTCTCCTCGCGGAAACTGCCATGTCCCTCCCATGTGAGGCTCGGAGTCCGTGGGCAGGCATTTTCACAGTATTTGTCCAATAACCGTCTTGCATTTTGAGATTGAAAAGCGCAGAGCTCCCAAATGCCGTTGAAGTCCATTGAGGCTGGGAGTCCGTGAGACTCCGTGGGCGGGCGTTTTCGCAGTATTTGTCCAATAATTGTCTTGCATTTTGAGATTGACAAGCACATAGCTCCCAATCCACTGAGGCTGGGCTGCATCATGCTGTCACGAGGGGGAAAAACTCACGCACACATTCGGCGAGCTGGGGAAAGTTATAACAGAATGATTTCGCACTGTAGTTGGGTTGAGCACATATATTTCTATGATTCTGGATCTGAAATAGCAATGTTATAAGGTCGGCTATAACATAAGCCTAGCACAATTCATCCTACACGATGTTCGTCATTTTTAGAGGAGGCTGAGCCTCCCTCGTTGTCTTAGAGCAATCGCCCGTGCATGATACACTTCCACAAACATGTGTTGTGAAGATCAGATTTTGATAGATCCCTGTTCTTGAAATAAAACAGGGTGCCCACTCACACCTGATTGTCATCCCATTGATTGAAAACAGCTGACTCTAATTTCACCTTCAAATTAACTGCTAATCCTAGAGGTTCACATACTTTTGCCACTCACAGATATGTAATATTGGATCAATCAATAAATGACCAAGTATCATATTTTTGTCTCATTTGTTTAACTGGGTTCTCTTTATCTACTTTTAGGACTTGTGTGAAAATCTGATGTTGTTTTAGGTCATATTTATGCAGAAATATAGAAAATTCTAAAGGGTTCACAAACTTACAAGCACCACTGTAGATATCAATCAGCTGGATAGTACAGTGGTAATGCTCACTGACTACGACGCAGGAGATCGGGGTTCGAATCCCGGTCGGGGCAAAACATCATCCAGTAAGGGCCCTTAGGCAAGACCCCTCATGATATATCAGCCTTCACTCAGGAATGAGTGAAGACATAACTGATAGAGTCATACTGGCTCAGACATCGCCTGGGTCAACAAGGTCTGCATCAGTTGCTAGGGAACCAGGGCAAACTGACAAGACAGAAAATACGGATTTGCTGGAATGCTACTATACAAGCAATACATGCGAATGTACTTTGAAACACAACAACGATGAGCCAGGAGGCTCATCATCCCCACAACCAGGGTACCAAGCCTCAACACAAGATTGTGACCCAACTGGAAACCACCATGGACGATTAGAGGCCAAGATAAATGCAGCACAGAGAGAAGTTAGCCAGCTAGCTGAACTACAGAAAGGGAACATGGTGAATAAAAGGGCACCCAGGAAGTACAACTCACTCTCCATACCAGAGGCACTCGAAACTGCCAAA
Source organism: Neoarius graeffei (assembly GCF_027579695.1). NCBI lineage: Eukaryota > Metazoa > Chordata > Actinopteri > Siluriformes > Ariidae > Neoarius > Neoarius graeffei. Next base: position 50,085,567 of record NC_083596.1, read on the forward strand.
CTGGCCACCCGGTTGAAGAGATACACCAAGGAGGGAGAATAAACAAGCTGTTCTCCACTGAACTCTCAGTGGCAGGGGAACAACAACTGGAACCCACCAAGAGCTGAGGTGGAAAAATACTGGAAAGATGTACTTTGGAAAGACATATGGGAAAGAAAGGCCACCAGAGGCCACCAGTAACACCAGAGGAGCCAAGCACCAGCTACTGGTCGATAGAACAGTCGCCCGAGACTGTAAGAAGAGACAGACCAACCTGTGCACTGCCTGGATTGACTACAAGAAAGCCTACGACTCAATGCCACACACATGGATACTGGAATGTCTGGAACTGTATAAGATCAACAGGAACCTAAGGACCTTCATCCAGAACTCAATGGAAATGTGGAAGACAACCCTAGAGGCCAACTCAAAACCCATTGCCCAAGTCAACATCAAGTGCGGCATATACTAAGGAGATGCACTATCACCACTGCTGTTCTGCATAGTCGGATCATCACGAAGAGCGGCTACGGGTACCGATTCCGTAGTGGGGCAACAATCAGCCACCTGCTCTACATGCTGTATGCCAGGAACGAGCGAGAAATAGACTTGCTGATCCACACCACCCGGATCTACAGCGATGACATAGGGATGTCATTCGGATTGGACAAGTGTGGCCGGATGGTCTCAAAGAGAAGCAAGATGATCCGGACTGAGGGGATTGACCTACCAGAGGGCAACATAGGTGATATCCAAGACAGCTACAAGTACCTTGGCATCCCACAGGCTAATGGAAACCATGAAGAGGCCACAAGGAAGTCAACCACAGCCAAATACCTCCAGAGAGTAAGGCAGGTCCTGAAAAGTCAGCTGAATGGTAAGAACAAGGTCCGAGCCATCAACATGTACGATGTACATGTACCAGTCATCAGATACCCCGCTGGTATCATAAGCTGGCCAAAGGAGGAGATAGAAGCCACAGATATCAAGACTAGAAAGCTCCTCACCATGCATGGAGGGTTCCACCCCAAGTCCAGCACCCAGAGACTATACACTAAGCGGAAAGAGGGAGGCCGAGGGCTAGTGAGCGTCAAGACCACGGTCCAGGATGAAACATCGAAAATCCGAGAATACATCAGAAAGATGGCCCCAAAGGATGAACTGCTAAGTGAATGTCTCAGGCATTAGAACCCTGATGAGAGCGTAAAGGAGGAGGAGGAACAGACAACCTGGAGGGACAAACCCCTACATGGCATGTACCACCGTCAGATAGAGGAAGTGGCTGATATCAAGAAATCCTACCAGTGGCTGGATAATGCAGGACTGACAAACAGCACAGAGGCACTAATCATGGCAGCACAAGAACAGGCCATAAGCACAAGAGCCATAGAGGCCAGGATCTACCAGAGTAGATCAGACCCAAGATGCAGACTGTGCAAAGAAGCCCCTGAAACAGTCCAGCACATAGTAGCAGGGTGTAAGATGCTAGCTGGATCAGCGTACATGGAGAGGCACAACCAAGTGGCTGGGATAGTATACAGGAACATCTGCAACCAGTATGGAATAGAAGTACCCAAGTCCCAATGGGCCATACCACAGAAGGTGGCTGAGAACAACAGGGCCAAGGTTCTGTGGGACTTCAGCTTCCAGACTGACAAACAGATCCTGGCTAACCAACCGGACATAGTGGTGGTGGACAAAGAGCAGAAGAGGGTGGTGGTGATAGATGTAGCGATCCCAGCTGACGCCAACATCAGGAAGAAGGAACATGAGAAACTTGAGAAGTATCAAGGGTTGAAAGAGCAGCTGGAACGGATGTGGAAGGTCAAGGGTTGCGTGGTCCCCGTGGTAGTGGGGGCACTTGGGGCAGTAACCCCCAAACTGGGAGAGTGGCTCCAGCAAATCCCAGGAACAACAACTGAAGCCTCAGTCCAGAAGAGCGCAGTACTAGGAACATCGAAGATACTGCGCAGAACCCTCAAACTCCCAGGCCTCTGGTAGAGGACCCGAGCTTGAGGACGACATGGATACCACCCCCCCGCTGGGGGTGAGAAGGAGATTTTTTTTTAATATATATATACACAGTATAAAGTAGAGTAAAAAGTCTCTGTCAGCCAACAACCAGTCTGTCCAAAAGGATCCAGAGGATACCACGGGTCCCAGCAGTGTAGATATAGATAACGTAGAATAGAAAAAATTCACTCTGACACCCAACTTTTGAACATTATTAAAAATTTATTCTCGACAAACGTTTCGGCCTTCGGCCTTCTTCATTGTCGTAAAAAACTAAAAAATTACATAGTGCTATGGGCTTGGTCTTATAAATACAAAGTTGTGAATTCTTTAAAATTTTAAATAAAAGACAAAGACAAAAATAAACTATTAATTACATAATTTAATAATTAAGTATTGTTAAAAAGAATGCAATTTTTAGATTTATACTCTTTTCGCTTGTTTAACCCATAAGGGGCTAAAGTAAACAATTGCGACATCCAGTACGCTTCCATATTTAGAAGCACGTTGTCTAAGCTATCTTGAGCAGCATTAACTATTGTTTCTATACAAATGAATTCAAAATCATTCAAATTATGGAGAGACTGATTAAAATGTTTGGCTACTTCGCATGTTTTTTTGTTGTTTTTCATACTAGATTTATGGTTACGAAAACGTACCTTAAACTCTGTCGTACAAGAGCCAACATATTGGAGATTACATTTACAGCAAGTTGCTAAATATATTGTATTGCGGGAAGTACAAGAAAGATGTTGGCGTATTTTGTATTTCTTTCCAGTTACGGAGCTGACAAAAAAATTTGACTCAGCGAAAAAGTTATTACATAAATCACATTTTTTGTTACACTTAAAGCAACCTTGTTCACGCTCTTGATTATTGACTTCCGTGTCACCACGCTTGAGTTTAGAAGGCGCCAAAATATCCTTAAGGTTTTTAGGCCTTCTAAAAGCCGAAATAATACTACCCTCCGGAAATACTTCTTGCATGAAAGTAGAGGAATGCAAAAAGCTGAGACTGTTCCGCAAAATTTCACCGATATCTGTAAATCAGATACCAATATCTGAGCAAATCAGTAGTATCCTTAACAAATGATGGTAGCCCTTGGGCAAGAGGCTTCAAGTGGAACTCGGTAAAGGCAGATAGTCTCTCTATAGCCGTGCCGCAGCACGAAGTAATAAGACACAGTGGGTTGTCCTTTATTTAAAATTTTAAAGAATTCACAATTTTGTATATATAAGACCAAGCCCATAGTACTTTGTAATTTTTTAGTTTTTTATGACACTGAAGAAGGCCGAAGGCCAAAACGTTTGTCGAGAAGACATTTTTAATAATGTTCAAAAAAGTTGGGTGTCAGAGTGAAATTTTTCTATTCTACATTATATATATATATATATATATATATATATATATATATATATATATATATATATATATACACACACAGTGGTGCTTGAAAGATTGTGAATCCTTTAGAATTTTCTATATTTCTGCATAAATATGACCTTAAACATCATCAGATCACAAGTCCTAAAAGTAGATAAAGAGAACCCAGTTAAACAAATGAGACAAAAATATTATACTTGGTCATTTATTGATTGAGGAAAATGATCCAATATTACATATCTGTGAGTGGCAAAAGTATGTGAACCTCTAGGATTAGCAGTTAATTTGAAGGTGAAATTAGAGTCAGCTGTTTCCAATCAATGGGATGACAATCAGGTGTGAGTGGGCACCCTGTTTTATTTAAAGAACAGGGATCTATCAAAGTCTGATCTTCACAACACACGTTTGTGAAAGTGTATCATGGCATGAACAAAGGAGATCTCTGAAGACCTCAGAAAAAGCGCTGTTGATGCTCATGAGGCTGGAAAAGGTTACAGAACCATCTCTAAAGAGTTTGGACTCCACCAATCCATGGTCAGACAGATTGTGTACAAATGGAGGAAATTCAAGACCATTGTTACCCTCCCCAGGAGTGGTCGACCAACAAAGATCACTCCAAGAGCAAGGCGTGTAATAGTCGGCGAGGTCACAAAGGACCCCAGGGTAACTTCTAAGCAACTGAAGGCCTCTCTCACATTGACTAATGTTAATGTTCATGAGTCCACCATCAGGAGAACACTGAACAACAATGGTGTGCATGGCAGGGTTGCAAGAAGAAAACCACTGCTCTCCAAAAAGAACATTGCTGCTCATCTGCAGTTTGCTAAAGATCACATGGACAAGCCAGAAGGCTATTGGAAAAATGTTTTGTGGATGGATGAGACCAAAATAGAACTTTTTGGTTTAAATGAGAAGAAAGGAGAACACTGCATTCCAGCATAAGAACTTTATCCCATCTGTGAAACATGGTGGTGGTAGTACCATGGTTTGGGCTTGTTTTGCTGAAGGACCTGAAGCGAGCAGTTCATGTGAGGAAACCCACCAACATCCCAGAGTTGAAGCTGTTCTGTACGGAGGAACGGGCTAAAATTCCTCCAAGCCGGTGTGCAGGACTGATCAACAGTTACCGGAAACGTTTAGTTGCAGTTATTGCTGCACAAGGGGGTCACACCAGATACTGAAAGCAAAGGTTCACATACTTTTGCCACTCACAGATATGTAATATTGGATCATTTTCCTCAATAAGTAAATGACCAAGTATAATATTTTTGTCTCATTTGTTTAACTGGGTTCTCTTTATCTACTTTTAGGACTTGTGTGAAAATCTGATGTTTTAGGTCATATTTATGCAGAAATATAGAAAATTCTAAGGGTTCACAAACTTTCAAGCACCACTGTGTGTGTGTGTGTGTGTGTGTGTGTGTGTGTGTGTGTGTGTGTGTGTGTGTGTGTGTATAAAACATAGACACGAGTGTTTTATTGGGAAAAACGCCACTCATATTTTTCTTCTGAGCTCCATCCGGGACATGGAGAACCAAAACTGTGACATAAATCTCTATACGTCACTCATGAGGAAATCAATGAATTGTTTTGATAATTTTGGGACTTTTTGTTGGTGAATGAGTCAATATAATAAAAAGAAAATCATACCTTGGCTTGAAGATATGAAGTTTATCTTCTCGTGTTGAAAAACTCGCATTTTGCATACAAAGCACATCACAGATCTGAGTGACATATTTCTCGATATTTCACTCCGATGACGTCACTCCCAGCATTTTCCCACTTACTAGACGTGCGTTGTCAAAATGGTGAACCGATTCAATATTAAAATTCTTTTGATTAACTTGCATATTTTTTGGTGGATGTGTCCATATAATATAAAGAACATTACATGGTGGTGCAAAGATATGAAGTTTATCTTCTTGTGTTGAAAATATTTTCATTTGTTCACTTCGCTCACTGATGATATAACCATTCACCACTCGAAGATAAAACTTCGTATCTTCATGAAACTGTGTAATATCCTCTATATATAATATTCCGTATCTTTAAAAGCTAAAAGTCAGGATCTTGTACGTTTATTGTTCACAGTGACTCAAAGAATCTGATCAAAGAACTTAGTTATCTCGGGATCAGGCAACACAATATTTTGTCTTTCACGATGGTCACCATGTCAGATTAGACAATCATAGAACCTGAAACTCTTGCCATGTCTTGGTCGAAAGACTGGAAATACTACAAGTTTGACCCCAACTAATATTCATTTACATCCTTGTGTGCCGTTTGGGAGGAGGGTCAAGAAATTGTCAGTCATGGCGATGTAAATGCAACTCATTTGCATTAGATTTTATCTTACAAACACTGTCTTGGTATTTCAGCATGCTCACATACTATAGAAGTAAAGTGTATTACAAGTACATGGACAGTACTAGTTGGAGACCACCTGCTAATTCTCACGGTACTGAAACAGCATATGAACTGATACAGATTCCACACACAGTTTTGCTTATGGTCAGGCACAAAAAGGCTGAATAAACAGGGAAAAAGTCACTTTAGTGTCTGTGGATTGGGGTAAAATGAGAGATGACATCAGCTGATGGCAAATTCCAAGACCTGACATCACTGCTACCAAATTTAGCCCCACCCTAACAGTAATAATTAGCTGACAGTAATAAGCGGACAGAGACTGTAAGTTAAATCAAAGTGTCATTTAGATTTTCAAACATAATTCTCTTCAGAAAAATAAAACAAATACATTGATTCGGGAACTTTCTTCAAACTAAAAGTAATGTAGCACATTTCAAAGGCTTAAATATATATTTTATAGATGTATCTGTATGTTGGCTGTCAATAAAAGACAGCTATATAGATACACACTTCTATCTTGGTAATATTGAAGACACTCTGTCTTGTTCAGCTCGACTGGATTTAATTGAATTTATTCCATTTCAGTTAATTCAGTTCAAGTGAGTTCCATTTAATTCTGAGTGAACTGCATTAAACTACAGCCATGGAGAAAAAGATTAGCTGATTAGAAACGATTCACAAACAGGTCAATACGAGATGAGATGATGGGGTGGAGTTTGGTTGGGGAGGGGTTGGGGGGCAAATTCAAGGTCATGTCAGGTCGTCTCACCTGTCCAGCCAGGCCAGCAGGTTCTTGGCAGCTCCAATCAGATCCACCACGCTCGTGAGGAAGTCATTAGGCAGCCGGCGACACACCCGGCCATCGTAGTGACCGCCACGTCGCCGGCCCGTGATGAAATTCTGCAGGTTTTTAGCTGAAGCGTTGAGCTTATGGGAGAGAGAGCGCAGGTTCTCTGTCTCCAGACCATAGTTCTGCAATCAGAGTTCTCTTTTGTTAATACTTCATTAAAAACACACTTTTTGTGATTGTAGTGTGATATATACAATAATGTTTATACACTGAAAACATAATTAATGGATCAACATATTTAAACTCAAGGCAGAATTTCTACTTCAGTAAAATATCTAAGTTCAACAAAAAGTAAAATTGATCAAATCAATCACATCAGGTTTATGTTAAACTCGATAAATTGAAATGTCTACAATTGCAGACTATTATTAACTGACTGTAGTAACATGGATATGACTCACTTTTTAGGGTGAAGGCTTTGACTTTTAGCATGATATAATTTCCATCCATCATGAATTTAGTCAGTTAACAAGCACAAAAATGTCTGTACTTTGTTGGATTTGACCAGTTTGGTGTGCAAGTTCAATATAATATTTACAAAAATTGGCTGAAAAATATTTTTTGTAGTTCTGTGTCATTTTGTATTGCTCGTCTATTTTGGATGTTATTCCTTTTTCAAAGACACTAATTTGGGCTGTCAAGACAAATTTCACTGTTGTGAAGAAAAAAAAATCTATATTCTCACGCTACCATCACCATGTTTCTAAATTTTACTCACTTAAATTGAGTCTATCAACTTTTTATATTTTGTGTTCCTTGTTTTTGGAAAAAGGTTGTGAATTAATGTGTTATTTATGACATTTCGTTCAGAAATATATACATTTTTAGAACAAATATGGCCTAAAAGTAATGTAAAATAAACTCTGAAAAATTCTGAAACTCCGAAAAACTACGGAAAATTCTGAAATTATATCGCCAAAATATTCAAACTACGGAAAATTCTGAAATTATATCGCCAAAATATTCATTTTTTTTATCATGTTCTTATTTTTTTTAAGAGTTTGTTTCTGAAATTATATCTGTATTATTATAAATGTTATCACAGTTTTACATTGAATTGCTGGCGAAAAATATTTCTTGTCCTGTACTCTGTTTACTAATTATTATCCTTTATATAATAAATCCATTTGAGATATTGTGTGTTGTAGGAGATTTGAATGATAAACAAACAAACAAACAAACAAATGAGCGAACTTGATATGAAGTCAGCGACAAGAAAAAAATGACTGTGGGTAAAACTAGAGTCAGAAATGTTTGTATTTGCAATAAAGCTATTTTGACTTTTGATGTTACAACATTACAGAAGAAGAAACCTTTATTCATCACATGCACACTTCAAGCACAGTGAAATTCATCCTCTGCATTTAACCCATCTGAAGCAGTGAACACACACGCACACTCAGAGCGGTGGGCAGCCACACCAGAGCGCCCGGGGAGCAGTCAGGGGTTCGGTACCTCGCTCAAGGGCACCTCAGCCCAAGGCCGCCCCACGTCAACTTAACTGCATGTCTTTGGACTGTGGGGGAAACCGGAGCACCCGGAGGAAACCCACGCAGACACAAGGAGAACATGCAAACTCCACACAGAAAGGCCCTCGCCAGCCGCTGGGTTCAAACCTGGAACCTTCTTGCTGTGAGGCGACAGCGCTAACCACTACACCACCGTGCCGCCCTTACAGGCTCGTGAATATCGACTCAATCATTAACTAATTAAAATATTTTAACTTTTACAAGAATTTGAGAGCCCTGAGGTTCAAACACTTTTGACTTTCCTGTGTGTGTGTGTGTGTGTGTGTTTTGGTTGCAGGTTAAGAACCATGCTGTTCACAATGTTGTAGTTGTCATGGCAATGCCGGGCTGTGTCTCTCACAAATAGCATCATCTTCTATTTTCATTCAATCTCATTTTCTCTATCCTGAATCTACACTGTGTGGTTGGTGGAGTTTTTTGGAATCAGTAAGAATTTGTAAAACACACACACACACACACACACACACACACACACACACACACACACACACACACACACACTTTGCTCTGTGTTTGGCTTGTGTTCTTCCTGCTGGGTGCTAATCATACAGTGAGAAGTAGAGTGATTACTCTCAGCTGTGTCATTAATGCAGAGTAAACACATCATTAGCACTCTAACACACACACACACACACACACACACACACTCTCTGATACAAACTTATTCACAGGCTCATTCACACCAACATACATGAACAATATAGACAATATACATAAACAATATATAGTGCTCTATTGATTTTTGCTGAATTTCATTATTAATTTTATTTCAGTGGTGTGTGTGTGTGTGTGCGCGTGCATGTGTGTTGGGCTTCACCAGAGCACAGAGCAGGTCCACTGCTTCGAGGATGAGCTCCTGATGGCCGATGCGCGTGACTCCGAGCTCCTCGAGCTCCTGATGGGTGATGTGCAGCAGCTGCTCACCAGAAATCCTCTCTCTCTCAAACACACGCACATACTGCAGCAAACAGTCATCCAGTCCTGAGAGAGAGAGAGACAGAGACTTTACATCTTCACAAGTCAATCCCTATTAAGCATTATGAGCCAAATATGATTACAGTAACTGAGTTAGAATGAAATAAACAATGGTAAGTAAAAGGACCTCCTCTGACAAACAGTGTAGCTATGATCAGAGAGAATTCACTGTCACACTGCTCTGTGCCAGGTTCTGTGCCTTCTTCACTGCTCCTGATCACGCCTCTGATCAGAGAGGAACATACAGAATGACAGACCAACGGAAATATACAACAGCTTAGAATCACAGATACAAAACTACACGCCCACAAAACCAGAACAACTTTATTTCCTCTCCAGTTTGGTCATTTAGCAGCCAGCTCTGCTCCATCATACACCAGCGACCAACCACGGAGAGTGAAGGCAAACACATTACTCCTTCTGAGACACAAATGAGAGACACGTGACACCAACCTACAGCACTGCAGCTTAACATGCTCTCAGGAAAACACAACCTGCCCTCTATGAGCTCACGGTCAATGACGGTCCGCTAGTCTCACTGTGATTGACAGGAGGATCTCCAGGTGATAAGGTGAACGCTTTTCTGTTCTGCCACTCAGAGGTCCTGAGAACAACATTTTAGAAATATAAAAGGATCTCTAGAACTATGGAACTATAAAACGGCTCAGGAGCACAGAAGAACATGGTGAACTCTTGAACTATAAAAGGAACATGCAGAATTACAAATGAGTAAGAAGAACATACCGAACTACAGAACTCTAGAACTTGCAGAATTACAAAACTAAGAAATTATAAGAACATGCAGAATTATGTAACTATATAACTCTAAAAATATAGGAATCTAAAGAACCTGCAGAACTCTAGAACTATAAGAAGGGCCTACAGAACTCTAGCACTATAAGAAGGACCCACAGAACTCCAGAACTATAAGAAGGACTCACTGAAGTCCAGCCCTGTAAGAAGGACCTGCACAATTCTAGCACTATAAGAAGGACCTACAAAACTCTAGCACTATAAGAAAGACCTACAGAACTCTAGCCCTATAAGAAGGACCTGCAAAACTCTAGCACTATAAAAAGAACGCACAGAACTCTAGAACTATAAGAAGGACCTACAGAACTCTAGAACTATAAGAAGGACCTGCACAACTCTAGAACTATAAGAAGGACCCACAGAACTCTAGAACTATAAGAAGGACCCACAGAACTCTAGAACTATAAGAAGGACCTACAGAACTCTAGAACTATAAGAAGGACCTACAGAACTCTAGAACTATAAGAAGGACCCACAGAACTCTAGAACTATAAGAAGGACCTACAAAACTCTAGAACTATAAGAAGGACCTACAGAACTCTAGAACTATAAGAAGGACCTACCGAACTCGAGAACTATAAAAAGGACCTACAGGACTCTAGAAGTATTAGAAGGATCTGCAGAACTCTAGCCCTATAAGAAGGACCTGCAGAACTCTAGAACTATAAAAAGGACCTACAAAACTCTAGCACTATAAGAAGGACCTACAGAACTCTAGCACTATAAGAAGGACCTACAGAACTCTAGCACTATAAGAAGGACCCACAGAACTCCCAAACTATAAGAAGGACTCACTGAACTCTAGCCCTATAAGAAGGACCTGCGCAATTCTACCACTATAAGAAGGACCTACACATCTCTAGATCTATAAGAAGAACCCACAGAACTTAGCAGTATAAGAAGGATCTACACAACTCTAGCACTATAAGAAGGACCTACAGAATGTCAGATGTCACCACATGGTGGTGACATGCCGTACAAACGTCACCACATGGTGGTGACATTTAATAACAAGCAGAGTGCTGCTGCAGTCATCACCACCGTTTATGGGAAGCCGGTGAAGATCCTTGAGGAGTACAAGTACTTGGGCACAATATTTGATAATAAACTCAGATTTGCCTCCAGCACAGAGGAGATCCTCAGAAAGTGCCAGCAGCGACAGTACCTCCTGAGGAAACTTAAGTCCTTTGGGGTCAGCAAGGACATTCTTACTACTTTCTACTACTCCTTCATTGAGAGTATAATGACGTTTTCCAGAACCTGCTGGTTCCACTCCCTTAGCCTTCAGAACAAAAACCGCCTGCAGAGCACAGTCAAGGTGTGCTCTAAAATTATTGGACTCCCCCTCAGGTCACTCTCACCTATCTGTGAGCAGCAGATAGTAAACTCAGTGGGCAGGATTCTTCAGGACCCTTCACATGTCCTGTTCCCTACATTTGAGTGGCTCCCCTCAGGACGCCAGCTCCGTTGTCCAAGCTGCCGAACATGGAGGAGAAGAGCAACCTTTGTCCCCAGAGCGGTTCAGCTCTTCAACTCTCTGCCATCCTTGTCCCTCTACTCACCCCACCAGCCCCTTCCCCCTTCTTCACATGCACTCTAACCTGTCTGGTGCACTAATCACCCCCTCTATACACACACCACTTTCAACATAGACTCTGCTGCTATTGATCCTTCTACCTCATAAGCAAATTGCACCACACTATTTTTGTATATACTGTTTTTTTATCATCATATTTATACATTTTGTACTACTGTACAGTTATTTATCCACATACTGCCACCTTGCATACTGTCATAATTTTTATGTTTCATATTTGTTTTGTTTTTTTATTATGTGTTTAACTGTACTTCTCTGTGTGCCTTTAAATTGCCCCAGGGTACAAGTAAAATGTTTTGAATTGAATTGAATTGAATTGAATTGAATTGAATTGAATTGAATTGAATTGAATTGAATTGAATTGAATAACTCTGGCACTATAAGAAGGACCTACACAACTCGAGCACTATAAGAAGGACCTATAGAACTGTAGCACTATAAGAAGGACCTACACAACTCAAGCACTATAAGAAGGACCTACAGACCTCGAGAATGATAAGAAGGACCTACAGAACTCTGGCCCTATAAGAAGGACCTATAGAACTCTAGAACTATTGGAATGACCTACAGAACTTTAGCACTGTTTGAACAACCTACAGAACTCTAGAACTATAAGAATGATCCACAGCACTCTAGAACTATTGGAAGGACCTACAGAACTCTAGCCCTATAAGAAGGACTTACAGAACTCTAGGACTATTAGAAGGACCTACAGAACTCTATAGCTATTGGAACAACCTACAGAACTCTAGAACTATTGGAAGGACCTACAAAACTCTACACTGTAAAAAATGACTGTGAAATTTACAGTAAAACTATGTGAAATGCATACAGAACAGCACTGTAAACCCCGAAACATATATTTGTTGTTCAAATCACTGTTAAATTTTTTAAACCAGTAAACAGAATGTTTTTGTTATATTTACAACATCAATATGTGATTTAAAGCAAATTTATTTGTTAAAGCTACAAGTACTGGTAACAAAAACAGAGAAATACTGTAACACTCATAACAGAAAACTTGTGTCAATTTGACATGCACTTACTGCAGAATGAAGGGTTTTTCTTAGTAAAAGTACATAGCCTTCTGGGCTATGCATATAAATTCATTGCTTATGCCAGCCTGCATGAAACTAGAAACACTATTCAGTTCCAAATCCCAACCATTTCTAACTGAATTCTAACGATTTCTAACAACATTTAGGCAAAGTTATTAAAATGTAAACAACCACCCAACAGTGTTATTAACTGCAGCAAGTGCAGTGTTTTAGTGTGATTTCAGCCGTGATTTCATTCACTGTAAATCACTTTACATGTTCACCAGTAAAGTGATCTACTGGGGTGCTGTATTTTTTACAGGGATTTTCTGGTCACCCCAGCTGCCAGGGTTTTCCTGTTAAAATGACAGATTTTTTTTTTACAATGTAGAACTATAGACCCCTTCGCATGTTTGTAAACAAACCGACCATTGCCAGGATGTGCGCGCAGCCTGGACTCAGAAACAATGGCGCTGCCCATAGACCGGCATTATGAGCTGTCAGATTATGCAAAACAATTGTCGTTACAAGATTGAGAATGCTACATAAATAAGTTAACTCTAACAAGTGGACATCGCCTACCGGATCCGTATTTAATTAAAGAGTGGACGGACGATGTTAGTAAGTTTTCCTCTGATACCTGAAGGCAGTCATACTATTTACAAAAAATGTCAAACTCAAAAAAAAAAAAAAACTATTTACAAAAGTAGCCTGCCATCAACATTCTGGTTACAGCGAGACTACAACTTGATTAACAATGGGACATTCATATTCATTTTGTTTTAATCAAATCATGCCAGTGATGTGATGGCAATGTGGCTTTAGCTACAACAGCAAATACCAACACTAAACAGCAATTTGCAGGAGGTAATGGCATGAAAGGAATGATAGTGTAAAGAGTGCAGCTAAGAGAAATCAGAGCTGCGTAAAAAGCGAGAGGCAGAGAGCAGAAATGAAACTGAATGGGGCGGGAGCTAGGTTAGAGCAGTCAACGTAAGTTGGCATTTAGAGTGAGGGCACACAATTTTACCTTTCCATCCTTGCTTTAAAATTGTGATTTTCGGCATACACAAATAATGATGGCACAAAATCTGGACTGCTTGAGTCAAGCGAGACCTCTCCTACAAACAAAATTGCATGCAAAGCTAAGTTAACATGCTAACAATATTCATTACATTGTGTAACTATGACCCAGCTAATCAGACAAACGTTACCAAAGTATTTTGCTACATCAATAAACGAAGACTAGAAAGAATAAAAAAGAGAGATTTAATAAATAGCCTGATCTTACCTGTGATGAAGTGGGCGCTGCAAACCCGCACATAGTGCTTTCATCCCAGTCTACACATTTGATGGCTTGTAGCCATAGACATCGGCAATTTTTTTGGAATAGGTGAGATCCTGCTGGAATTCTGTACATTTTAACCCCATCACTGCTATGATTCTGACACCCGACAACACAACAACTAGGCATTTCTTCCAAATATTTCTTCTCGTCTCTACCGTCGCTGAGTCTTTTTTGAGTCCAGGCTGCGCGCGCAATTTCCTCTTACGTATGAATGACGTTTACTGCGAAGGGGTCTATAAGAAAGACTGACAGAACTCTAGCACTATAAGAAGGACCTACAGAGCTCTAGAACTATAATAAGGACCTCCAGAACTCTAGAACTATAAGAAGGACCTACAGAACTCTGGCCCTATAAGAAGCACCTACAGAACTCTTGAACTATTGGAATGACCTACAGAACTTAAGCACTGTTTGAACAACCTACAGAACTCTGGTCCTATAAGAAGGATCCACAGAACTCTAGAACTATTGGAAGGACCTACAGAACTCTAGCCCTATAAGAAGGACCTACAGAACTCTAGGACTATTAGAAGGACCTATAGAACTCTATACTATTGGAACAACCTACAGAATTCTAGAACTATTAGAAGGACTTACAGAACTCTAGAACTATAAGAAGGACCTACAGAACTCTAGGACTATTAGAAGGACCTATAGAACTCTATACTATTGGAACAACCTACAGAATTCTAGAACTATTAGAAGGACTTACAGAACTCTAGAACTATAAGAAAGACCAACAGAACTCTAGCACTATAAGAAGGCCCTACAGAACTCTTAGACTATTAGAAGGAACTACAGAACTGCAGATCTATAAGAAGGACCTGATGACTGACAGAACTCCAGATCTGTAGAACTATAAAAAAAAGAACTAAAGATCTAGAGAACAATTAATCTGTAGAACAACTGCTCAGGATCATATACAGAACTACGATAGTAAGGAACTACAGAACAATAGCCTCGAATCACAGAAGAACACATACAATGCATTACAGGATCAATAAAAATTCACATGCAACACAGTGAATCCAAGAGACTATAAATTGATAAACAAGTCAGGTGTAATGCACAATAGATGAGATCAATTAGCTACCATAGCAACATGGTAAAATGAACAGGAAACAATGCCCATATAAGTAAGGTGTGGGTTAAGACAGTATATGAAATAAATTGGGTCAGTCAGGACAGAATCTAAGGAGACGTGACAGCATGCATGGTGTCCAGCCTTTATGGAAATGGAGGAAGAAAGCATGCAGATATTGGTCAAGAGAAGAGACTGGATTTTTTTAAAGGGAAAAAGAGTAAGAAAAGGGAATAGTTCAACATGAGCTTTTCCATTTTCCAAAATACAGCAGGTAATACATCGATATAAAAGCAGCTCGGTTTTAAGCATGAATCTGTATGTCCCTATGTCTGTGTGTGTGTGTGTCCTTCATTTTAATAGGCTCTTATGTTCATGACTCAGCCATCATACCTCCCTGGCAACAATTTCTTGGAGGTAAGCCTCATGCTAAAAGAAAAAAAAATAACCACACACACACACACACAAACAGCTCTGGACAAGAACTAAGGGCTTACACTGTTAGCTAAACTTGTGCTAAGGTTTCAGGTTTAGGAATTTATAATCAAGTAAACTCACACTCAGGATTAAGGATTTCGGATTGACATAAAGAACTGAGCACTAAGGAATAACATTAAAGTCTAATGCCCTACACTATGGAGTAAATACTCATATACTGCTTTCAGGATTTACGTTGTGGACTACAGACGCTCCACACACCACACTCCCAGGATTTACACTTATATCGAGAGACAAATATTAATTACTCCAGAAGAAAGACTTACACTCTGGACTAAGGACTTAACACTTACTCTAATTACAAAACACTGACACAAAGGATTAAAGATGACACTAAGTAATTAATACTTAAACGAAGTACGAAAGACTTACACAAAGGACTCAAGTTCTGACACTAAGGACGAAAGTATTACACTACAGATGAAAGACTGACATGAAGGACTTAATATTTACACTAAGAACTAAAGATTTACACTAAGGACTCCAGTCTTACAGTAAGGACTAAAGTCTTCCACTAAGGACTAAAGATTTACAGTAAGGACTAAAGTCTGACAGTAAGGACTAAAGTTTTAGACTAAGGACTAAAGATTTACAGTAAGGAATCCAGTCTTACAGTAAGGACTAAAGTCTTCCACTCAGGACTAAAGATTTACACTCAGGACTCCAGTCTTACAGTAGGGACTCCAGTCTTACAGTAAGGACTAAAGATTTGCATGAAGGACTCCAGTCTTACAGTAAGGAGTAAAGTCTTACAGCAAGGACTAAAGTCTTACACTAAGGACAAAAGATTTACAGTAAGGACTCCAGTCTTACAGTAAGGACTAAAGTGTTACACTCAGGACTAAAGATTTACACTAAGAACTCCAGTCTTACAGTAGGGGCTCCAGTCTTACAGCAAGGACTAAAATCTTGCACTAAGGACTAAAGATATACAGTAAGGACTCCAGTCTTACAGTAAGGACTATAGTCTTACAATCAGGACTAAAGATTTACACTAAGGACTCCAGTCTTACAGTAGGGACTCCAGCCTTACAGTAGGGACTAAAGTCTTACACTAAGGACTAAAGATTTACATGAAGTACTCAAGATTTACATGAAGGACTCCAGTCTTACAGTAAGGACAAAAGTCTTACACTAAGGACTAAAGATTTACAGTAAGGACTCCAGTCTTACAGCAAATAGTAAAGATTTACAGTCAGGACTAAAGAGTTACACAAAGGACTAAAGATTTACATGAAGGACTAAAGTTTTACAGTAAGGACTAAAGACTTACACTAAGGGCTAAAGACTTACACTAAGCACTAAAATCTTACACTAAGGACTAAAAGTTGACACTCAGGACAAAAATCTTACACTCAGGACTAAAGATTTACATGAAGGACTTAATACTTACATAAAGACCAATACTAAGGACTAAAGTTGTACACTAAGGACTCAAGATTTACAGTAAGGACTAAAGTTTTACACTAAGGACTAAAGATTTACAGTAAGGACTAAAGTCTTACAGTCAGGACTAAAGTTTTACACTAAGGACTAAAGATTTACAGTAAGGACTCCATTCTTACAGTAAGGACTAAAGATTTACACAAAGGACTAAAGTCTTACAGTAAGGACTAAAGATTGACACTGAGGATGAAAATCTTGCACTCAAGCCTAAGACTTACATTAAGGAATAAAGACCAATACTAAGGACTAAAGTCTAATACTAAGGAGTTAATATTCACACGACGGACTAAAGTCTTCCATGAAGGACCAAATGCTTAAACTAAGCAAGTCTCCTCCTCCTGGGAAATCTCTATAGTGAATGAGTTTATGGAATGCAACACATTCCATTTTAATCACCTGGGAATTATACAGAATGTTCTGAGCTGAGTGAGTGTGTTAGTGTGGGAAAACCCCGAACACCACCTCTCAGACTGATCTCAGATCAGATCAAAGAAACGTGTAGCAGAAGCCTCACACTGAGAGACTGAGAGATGAGTCAGAGAGAGGAAACCCCTCAGAACACACACACACACACACACACACACACACACACACACACACACACACACACACACACACACACACAATTTCAAACATAAATTCATATTCAGCTCATGTACACACTTTCTTCTCGCCAGTCAAATCTAAAAGGCAAATGTACTGCAAACGGTTTGTACGACATAAATCAAAATCTCTTTCAGCTCATCTCTCATACAGGAAAACCCATGCCTGCTCCTGACGATGCAACTCTCTGCACAGGTTAAACTCGAGTTCAGTCAAAAAAAAAAAAAGTAAACGAACGTAGAACTTCCTCGTACTGCATATTTAGCGTATTTCGTTTTGTGCTGGGGCTCTGAGCTGAATGTCAATCTCACCCAAAATAATTCAACAAAGAACCTAAAATTTATTTGAAGATAAATGTTAAAAACTGTAAAATCTCTGCAGTAGGCAATATTTACGCATTTTTATTTCAAATTGGAATTATTATATTTTTAAATATTGCGTATCATAATAAAATCAAATATTGTTCTATTAACACTGTATTAAACATTAACAACAGTGTAATAGATGATGCTGTTTATGTCAGTTTAAAGTGGTTTTAAGTTGAAAAATTCACATTGGTCACATTTGCAATCAAAGTTACAGAAATTAAATGGGAAAAAGTAATAAACTGTCAGTTACAGATTTAACATTTTGCTGAAATTTCATTAAATGTTAGAGAACTCTGAACAAAATTAACAAGGCAAAGATGAAGAACACAAAATTAACCCAAGAGCGATTTCAGGACAAAGTATTTGATCTTGCATACACCACAGGGCTAAGCAGCAGTTTTTTCAGCAAGGGGTGGAGTTAATTTCAGGGCCAGAAAATGAAAACAGACCCCAGAAATAATAAAAAAAAAGATATAATAAATGGCATAAATGCTCCAGCTAACCATTTGTTGTTGGTGGTGGTTTGTAAATGATTATCAAAATGATATAACTGTTCCAGATTGAATAATGTTCAGAAATTCCAAAATGCACGTTATATTGTGCATCTTTTGTCGCTTTTTGGTTGAAAGATGCATGGAGTGCAGGTTTAAGTCTTTTTTTCACGTTAATGATGGTCCAGCTGTGGAACATTTTAAACATTCACATTACCATGCAAAAGATGCACCACCTCAAAGACAGGGAACCGTACCCTTAAAAAAAAAAAGACTTTTTCTGAGAGTGTATTGTGTTGTGTCAGTCTACCATGATTTCTAATCACGTCTGTTTGCACGTGAGTGTGTCACGCCACCAATGGAATGATGACACATCAAAACCATCAAACGGCATCGGTCACGCAGAACGAGCTTCATGCACCGGGATTTTGGGGCGCTGAGATTCACCCGAATGTTATTACATTAATGTCTCTGGAAGATGGCGAGAAGTGGAGCGAGCGTTATGACATGGTTATAACGCTGATGTCATGCGCAAAGACCGAATGGACGACGAGGACCGGACAGGTGTGTTATGGGGTGGGGGTGGGGGGATGTTCGGGAACGACGGAGGGGTGTGTGTGTGGGGGGGGGGGGGGGGGGGGGAGGCTCCTTTGCTCCCTCTGGCTCTCTCAGATCCCCGCCGTCTGTAAGCGGCGTCTTTGGACACCCTGTTCTGCAGCAGAACGAGGCACGTGCGGTGCGCCGCTGTCCGTGGTGCTGCTGCTGCTGCAACGATTCGTGCGCGAGCAAGAAGCGGGATGGTTGAGTTTTGGGGTTTTTCGTGGCAGCATTTTTTTAAACAGCCAGAATAGGAATTTCAGACCCCTTGCCTACTACTTAGGGCCCTTGAAAATATTTGTGTGTGTGTGTGTGTGTGTGTGTGTGTGTGTGTGTGTGTGTGTCCCCAAAACAGGAATGCGTACTCCGTTGCATGAAGTCATCTTAAAACCGAAGCACCAATGAGGTCACTATTTTGCACACACACGCGCGCGCGCGCGCGCGCGCTTCAGCTACCTCCTCGTTGATAAGATCACGCACCCCCCCCTCCCCCCCGACTGTGCCTCGTGCCTAAGCACGAAAATTTTTTTTTTAAAAAATATATATATATCACTACCATTTATTCCTCTCGCGCGTCCATCGTCCCTCTATTTTTCTTGTCTCTGGGTTGTTGTTTTTTTTTTTTTTTTTTTTTACCTCTCATCCACTGGAGCACCTGCTTCGGGCTCCATTTGCTGATGGGGTCCATCACGAGAGCCATGGCCACCGGAGCGCGTGAGCGTCCCTGACGCGAATCATCCAAACTGAACAGCAGTTAATCCTCGCGGCACGTGGAATTCCATTGGAAAGGTGCGAGAGGCGCGCGCGACTGGAGCATGGGAGATGGACGCATCCTCTGGAAGGACTGCAACAGAGAGAGAGAGAGAGAGAGAGAGACCCCCGCCCCTTTCATCACTTCTTCTAACATCCCGGTCTCACACACCCCCTCCTCCTCCTCCTCGTGCTCTTGCGCTACGCTGTCACGTGACACCTCCGGTTCGGTTATATTGCCGATATAGAAAACTGCGTAACGGCTCCACTGCGCTACGTTCAGTTTAAGGATGGGGGAGGGTTGCCAGATTGAGCCAGATGTTTCGGGTTTATTTCATTCAGAGTTCTGTCTACTTAAACATCTGTAAAGTTCTCAAATAATCTCAACCCAAGTCCATCCATCCATCCATCCATCCATCCATCCATTATCTGTAATCGTTTATCCTGGGTCGTGGGAGGGCTGGATCCTATCCCAGCTGACTATGGGTGAGAGGCGGGGTTCACCCTAGACAAGTCGCCGGGTCATCACTGACACAGACAACCATTCACACTCACCTTCACACCTACGGTCAATTTAGAGTCACCAGTTAACCTAACCTGCATGTCTTTGGACTGTGGGGGAAACCGGAGCACCCGGAGGAAACACACGGGGAGAACATGCAAACTCCACACAGAAAGGGCCCTGTCAGCTGCTGGGCTCGAACCCGGACCTTCTTGCTGTGACACAACAGTGCTAACCACTACACCACCGTGCCTCCTCAACCCAAGTCTTATAAAATAAATAATTTAGGTTGTTACTGAATAGGGTATAAAATTTTAAAAAAGGTGAAACAACACATTGGGGGAAAACACTCTAAAACATTTCAAATTGGTTTAACTTGGAAACGCAAGTTCACCTGCTGCCTTGAAAATGCAAGTTAACTCAGTTGGAGGATTCTCTTTGTTTCAACTCAGAAAAAGTCTCAATTAGTCAAGACAACTAAGTAATTCAAGTCTAACCTTTGAAAACTTGCACAGATTAGTTCAAATCAAAACACTTTTCAGAGCTCATTGAGTTAAAGAGAAAAAGTAAGTGGACATAATTAAACAAGGCTGAAATGTTTTACAGTGAAGAAAGAAAGAAAATTAAAGAAATAAACGGAAACAAAGAATAAAGAAAGAACGAAACCAAAACAAACAAATAAAAAAAGAAAGAAATACACTATTAAAGAAACATCTCATTATCTCTAGCCGCTTTATCCTGTTCTACAGGGTCGCAGGCGAGCTGGAGCCTATCCCAGCTGACTACGGGCGAAAGGCGGGGTACACCCTGGACAAGTTGCCAGGTCATCACAGGGCTGACACATAGACACAGACAACCATTCACACCTATGCTCAATTTAGAATCACCAGTTAACCTAACCTGCATGTCTTTGGACTGTGGGGGAAACCGGAGCACCCGGAGGAAACCCACGCGGACAACATGCAAACTCTGCACAGAAAGGCCCTCGCCGGCCACGGGGCTCGAACCCAGACCTTCTTGCTGTGAGGCGACAGCGCTAACCACTACACCACCGTGCCGCCCTATTAAAGAAACAGATAAAACTAAACAATAACGTAACACAATTTAAAAAGAAAGAATAAATAAAGAAAGAATAAAATAAACTAGACAGGGACACTCTAACGAGTGCAAACCCCGCCTTTTCCCTATTAAAATACATTGGGCGAAAATTTCGAAGTTCTGCCATGACCTTGACCTTTGACCTTTGACCTCCAAAATTTAATGGTTTCCTTCCTGGGTGATTGGCAACACGTACAAAATTTGGTCCAAATCGATCCATTGGTTCTTGAGATATCTTGCAGACACACAGACAGACAGACAGATACACACACACACACAGACTGACGCAGATGAAAATAATAACCCCTCCGACTACTGTCGGCGGGGTTAATAAACACAAAGAAAGAAGTAAAGAAAGACAGACAGACGGAGGGATGAGAGCAGATCAGGTTGCAGTGCGGCTGGATTGGTTCAGACAGATGTTCTTTTCCCCTTTCAGTGAACTGAGCAGATGTTTGTGTTCATTTCACTCAACTCGACTCTGTGATGTGACTCAGAGAGAATCAGTCAGCAGGATAAAGAGTATACGGTGTCGATCTGGAAAAGGAATTTAACGCAGAAAAATTTTAATCATTTTTATCGTATCAAGTTTGTATTTTATTTGCTTTTTACCACACTTTAACTGTCATGCGCCTTTGATCATTTTTATGTAAAAGGCGCAGTATAAGTCAATTTATTATTATTATTATTATTATTATTATTATTATCTCATCTCATTATCTCTAGCCGCTTTATCCTTCTACAGGGTCCCAGGCAAGCTGGAGCCTATCCCAGCTGACTATGGGCGAAAGGCGGGGTTCACCCTGGACAAGTCGCCAGGTCATCACAGGGTATTATTATTATTATTATTATTATTATTATTAAAATATAGACCACAGTGCAGTAAACTGTTTCCTCCTTCATTCCCTCATGCATGTGTTTTCCCAGGAAAACTTCTGGATCAATAAGGATCCTGAAAACACTGAGTGAAAAACAACTCGTTCATAAGGTTCGTTTCCAATGAGAAACCGGAAGTGAATCAGGGACCCACGGAGGTGTTTTTCACCCAAACTGGCAACCCTGAAAAACATCTGAGACAGTCTCTCTCTCTCTCTCTCTCTCTCTCTCTCTCTCCATCCTGTTCACTAGAGGAGAAGATTCAGAGGTTTAGTGTCAGAAACGCTGCTCCCTAATCCCTAAAAAATGCACAGTGCATTATGGGTAACCCGGGCATATCATAGGGCACGTCATTAGGATTGTATTTGTCCCAAACTGCACTCTGTTCACTACATAGTGCACTATTTAGTGTCTAAAAAAGGCAAAGAGTATCCGGCGCGCGCACGAAATCTCACAGCTTGGACACATGATTCTCTCTCTCTCTCTCTCTCTCTCTCTTTCTCTCTCTCTCTCTGAGCATCTTGTCTGTTCTTTTTTGGCATCTCTCGCTTGCGTCACCGATGCCAAACGGTCAGAGCCAATGATAGCACGAGCGAGTGAGAGAGGTGGATGTCAAATCGGCCTCGTGCGAAATGATCCGTTAAAAACGGGTCACCTTTAAGAGAGAGAGAGAGAGAGAGAGAGGGAGAGAGAGAGAGAGAGAGACAGGGAGAGAGAGAGAGAGGACTGGGACATGTCCAAGGAGTGTGCGTGCACGCGCAGCCCCATCTGCTGTGTTGTGTGTCATTTCATGCTGCAGGGCTAAAAAGCCTGTTTAGATACCCACTGAGTGGTTACAAGGGTGTGAAGTAGCCTCTGGCACACACACACACACACACACACACACACAGGCGCACTGTCATTACTGCAGAACAGTTGCACGATGCACAAACACACACACACCCTTGCTCATCAGGTCCATGATTGATTGACAAGCGCTCAGCACGCTGTAGTGTATGTGTACACACACACACCCTCCCTGGCGGTGACGTCAATCTCACGTCATGACATGACAGACGTGCCTCCAGTAACTTGGCCAGACACAACCTCTGGTCCCTTTTTCATGATGTCAGGTCATAAATCACCGGAGTGCAGATTTGCACAGAAATAATTATTCTGCACGCGGTCATGTCACACCACTAGGCTTGTGTGTGTGTGCGTGTGTGTGTGTGCGTCAGAAAGAGCAATGACATTGGCCGTGTGACATAACCCTGTTAGGTGCAGTTCCGATCTCGACCACGAGGGGACACTAATTTCTTTTTCAAAACACATCTATCCAAGGTGCTTCTTTTCTTTTTTTTTTCCTTTCTTTTTTTTAGGTTGACTCCGTTGACTCCATATTTAAAATCCACTCCTTTTCACTTTATTTAATTAAAAAAAACCCAGTTGACTTCTTACTTTTATGCTGATTTGCCATTTTACCTTGATTTCATCTTTATCAGCATTAACTCTGTTTAAAAGTTGACTTTTTAACTTGAATTGTTTTATAGTTGGCTTTTTTTTAAAGAACACTCTTGATTTCTCATTTATAAACTGAAGTTTTGTTTAAAGTTGATATAAATCTTTAAAATAAAGATTTTAAAAGTTTTATAAGGATTCTTTTTTGGTGTTTTACCTTCAGGGCTACATTTAGAATATTAATTAGTGATAATATTAATTAGGGTTAATATTGATTATTGATAATCAGCAGCTCCAGTAGACACTTTAGAACTAACAAGAAGTGATTGGTGTGTTTTAGTAAGAATGAGACAGAACATGATTGTTTGTAAAACTGTACTTTAATTGGAAACTTACAAGCAATCAAAGTATTCAGTCATCAGCAATACATAGTCATTAATGAAACTTAAAATAAGGAAGTAATTGCTTTGGAAAATGAAGGAAATGAAAATGAAAGTGTTTATTTGCACTTGTTGCATTTTACTTTACACTGATATTGAGCCTTTTTAAATTTTAATTCGACATTTAACAAAAGTATGAGTGTGATTATTAATTTCCAGAGTGACATACAATCAAAGCCTAACAATAACAGTCTATTTTGATTTTAAAAAAAAATTATAAAAGACAAGTTTCCATTGATATTGACCTCTGTGTGTGTGTGTGTGTTCAGGATTCAGGCTCTTGTTGGCATGAAATGCGCAGGACAGGTGTGCTAAAGTGTGAAGTAGGCGGGGCCGAACAGGTACATAAGTATCTGATGCTGTTCTGGTTTTGGCTGGAGTGCAGCTCGTTCCCCTGCACGGTCATGTTCCTGTCAGTCGTGCTCAGATTACCACAGATTCCTGGCACCACACTAGCGTTAAGCGAGGATGAGCTACACCGTGCCAGGTTGTCCTGCATGTGCTGCCGATAGACCTCCATCAGCTGCGTCTCCAGAAAGCCGTTCAGCATGGAGTTGGTGAGTCTCTGCTCTTTCCCAAGGCTTCTCATGCTCTCTATGACCAGATAGCCCTCATCTGTCTCGCTGTGGTCCTCTGCCAGCTCCCTGGGCTCCATCGAGGCTTCCAGGAAGCCGAGATCTTCAGAGTTCAGCAGAGGACTGTGGGATTGTGGAGTTGGGTTCAGGGGAACCACAGTGCCTCCTGCTAGCTGCAGGTCTGGGTAAGCTTTGTAGAAGCTCGGGCAGTACAAGGAGCTGTAGCGCTCCAGGCCACAGACATCCTCATCACTGCTGCTGGGGATTGGGAGAGCCATACTGGGCAGTGAAGTCGGGCGAACCCCAGACTTCTCAGGGCCTTCAGGCCAATTGGCTGTATGGTAAAAATGAACATGTGTTATACTGCAAAAGTCAGTTTTACTTCTAAGAACTAATAAAAACATGAATACATTTCTGTATATTTCATTTTTCTTTATGAGTATAATGTATATTGTGTACGGGACAATAAGATGCACAAACTAAATACCAGAATTTTACTGGTGTTTCCACTAAACACGGATATAAAAAGATGTTTCTGAATAACATGTTCCTCCTGAATAAGGATCAGCTGATCATAACACTTTCTTTGTGGTCACCTCTACACTGGGACACTTCCTGTTTTCGAGAAATCAATGTGCCTTAAACGATAGACTCCATGTCAACACCTCCCCCTCTTCCTTATTTCGTGTTTCTAGTAGTGCATTACTGACAAGCATTTACTCCCAAATGCAAAACTACATTTCTTAGAGTCTTCACCTCGCAGAGGCCGAGGTGTCCGGGACGGTCTGGAGCTCAGGTGAGTCATTGCAGTTTCCAGTGGAGGAACGGTGCGTGAGTGTGTGTGCTGCTTGGAGAGGGCTATGTGTTCATGGTTTCCCTCAGTGCAGTGCAGCACATGGAGGAACGCCTCAGCAAGCATGATGATGACCTACACACACACACACACACACACACACACACAGATGGCACATATACATTTAGAGTGTGCTTCTTTCAAAAAGCAAAATGTAACAAGAGAAGACAACTTGAACTTTGTAATAAAAAAAGTATAGATCTCGACTTGATATGAAATAATTTTTTATATTTGTTTTATAATGAGAAATATATAAGATAAGTTGCTGAGGCAAAAACCCGGGTGTGGGAGGAGTTCGGGGAGGCCATGGAGAAGGACTTTTGGTTGGCCTCAAGGAAGTTCTGGAAAACCATTCGGCGACTCAGGAAGGGGAAGCAGGCGCAGCCAGGGAGGAGAACTGTTGACCCAAACTGGGGATATTGTCAGGCGGTGGAAGGAGCACTTTGAGGAACTCCTGAACCTGTCCTCCATGGAGGAGGCAGAGACTGAGGACTCAGAGGAGGCTTTACCCATATCTCTGGCAAAGGCCACTGAGGTACTCAAGAAGCTCCTTGGTGGCAAGGTGCCAGGTATGGATGAGATTTGCCCTGAGATGCTGAAAGCTCTGGACATTGCTGGACTGTCTTGGCTGACATGCCTCTTCAGTGCTGCATGGAGGTTGGGTACAGTGCTTGTGGAGTGACAAACCAGGGTGGTGGTTCCTCTTTTTAAAAAGGGGTACTGGAGAGTGTGTTCTAATTATAGGAGTATCACATTGCTCAGCCTCCCTTGGAAAGTTTATTCCACGGGGCTGGAAAGGAGGCTCCAACGACTGTCAAACTTCAGATTCAGGAGGAGCAATGCGGATTCCATCCGGCTGTAGAACAGTGGACCAGCTCTTTACCCTGGCAGGGTTGTTGGGGGGTTAATGGGAGTATGACCAGCCAGTCTACATGTATTTTGTAGATTTGGAAAAGGCTTATGACCATGTCCCCTGGGGGCTCTTGTGGGGTGCACTGTGTGAGTATGGGGTATCGAGGTCGTTGCTATGAGCCATCCGGTCCTTGTACAACCAATGTGTGGGCTGTGTCCGTATTCTCAGCACAAAGTCAAACATGTTTCGGGTGGGTGTTGGACTCCACCAAGGCTGCCCCTTGTTGCTGATCCTGTTTGTGATATTCATGGATGGGACCTCAAGGCACAGCCGGGGTGAGGAGGGTGTCTGGGTTGGGAAGCTCAGAATTGCATCTCTGCTCTTTGCAGATGATGTGTTTCTGTTGGCTTCTTTAGATTGTGACCTTCAGCACTCACTGGGACAGTTTGCAGCCAAGAGTGAAGTGGCTGGGACGAGAGTCAGCTCCTCCAAGTCTGAGGCCATGGTTCTCTGCTGGAAAATGGTGGAGTGCTCCCTCCAGGTTGGGAGTGAGTTGCTGCCCCAAGTGAAGGAGTTCAAGTATCTTGGGGTCTTTTTCATGGGTGATGATAAAATGGAGTGCGAGATGGACAGGATTGGGATTGTGTCAGCAGTGATGCGGGCATTGTACCGGACCGTTGTGGTGAAGAGGGAGTTGAGCTGGAAGGCACAGCTTTCGATTTACCAGTCAATATACGTTCCAACCCTCACCTATGGTCATGAGCTTTGGGTAGTGACCGAAAGGATGAGATCGCAGATACAAGTGGCTGAAATAAGCTTCCTCTGTTGGGTGGCTGGGCTCACCCTTAGAGATAGGGTGAGGAGCTCAGACATCTGGAGGGATCTCGGAATGAAGTCGCTGCTCCTTCATGTCGAAAGGAGTCAGCTGAGGTGGTTCGGGCATCTGATTAGGATGGCATGTCCAATGAGGAGGAGACCTTGGGGTAGACCCAGCACATGCTGAAGAGATGATATATCTCATTTGGCTTGGCAGTGCCTTGGGATCCCCCAGGAGGAACTGGAAAGTGTTGCTGGGGAGAGGGACACCTGGAATACCCTGCTTAGCCTGCTGCCACCATGACCCAACTTTGGATAAGCAGAAGAAAATCGGGGAAAAAAATGAGAATTTTCCTAATAATCATAGTATTTTCACTTGCCAAGACATACACTCACTGGCCACTTTATTCGGAACACCCCTATATCCACCTGCTGTTTGATGCATTTCTCTAATCAGCCAATCCTTTGACAGCAGCACAATGTATAAAATCATGCAGATACAAATCAAGAGCTTCAATTAATGTTCACTTTGTTCAAACAACAGAATGGGAAAAATTGTGATCTCAAAGTGTGACTTTCACTGTGGCATGGGTGGTGATTTGAGCCAGATGGACTGCTTTGAGTATTTCAGAAACTGCTGATCTCCTGAGGTTTTCACACACAACAGTCTCTCGAGTTTACACAGAATGGTGTGATAAACAAAAAACATCGACTGAGTGAGTGAGCGACAGTTCTGTGGGTGGAAACAAATGGCTTGTTGATAAGAGAGGTCAGAGGAAAATGGCCAGATTGGTTTGAGCTTTTGAAGGATATAGTAACTCAGATAATAACTATTTACAACCGTGGTGATCAGAAAAGAATCTCAGCATGTAACAGCAGAAGAACACATTGGGTTGGACTCCTGCAGTCAAGAACAGGGATCTTAGAATCAAGAATAAGTTCCTATTAAAGTGGTCAGTGAGTGTATTTTTTTCATGCTTTTGTGCACAACAATGTTCTATGGCTGGAAAAGAAAATGTTTTCAGTGTCTTAAAGGGGCCAGCTCACCCTTCCCAGAACCAAGTGGTATGTATGTATGTATGTATGTATGTATGTATGTATGTATGTATGTATGTACTGGTATGTATGTATGTATGTATGTAGGTAGGTATTTAACATTGGGGCCACTGCATTTTGAAAGCACATGTCCACAGCTCCGAAATAATTTAAAATATCACTACTGGAACAAAATATATTTTATTTCATGTTAAAATTTATGTTGCGGATTGTTTTTCAAACGTCACGCAGTGATATATCGATGATGTCGAAAATAGCAACTCACTACTTCCAGCAGAGGTTTCTGGGAAGCATGAGCTGGAACCTTTAGCAAGTATAATTTTGCAGAATTGAAAAAGTAAGTGCAAAGCCTCCACTTCCTCATCAAAACTCTGCAACAATCAGTTTTGCTGTTGATGTCAGCCCAGCAAATGCTGCATTTTGGCTTGGATGATGTTGTGAGGTGTGTATTTATGACTAATTTAAGTTATTAATTCCCTCCACTTTTCTTTTTTTATAGTTACATGGTCACTCTTCATAGCACTATTTTCCAGGTATGAGTGGAGTGCATTTGCGAAAAAGGAGATAATAATAGCAACAGTTGCTCGCGACATGTTAAAACTCAGCAAGAATCTCAACTCATTTCTGAAGTGAGCTGAAGTGAAGCTCGATGATGTATGACTGTATTAGTGATGACATTGTGCATTAATTTACATGAAGAGACTTGCAGGCTTCCTGTGAAAGAACTGCCAAAGAAACACACCAACCGATAATCATCATAATAATCACATATGAATAGAACAACAATAACAATAATGGTATGGTCTAATGCCAAATGTGAACTATAAAACTGTAATTGCATTATTAGGACCATCTGTGATTGTTGTGGTTTTTTTTAAGTCTACCCAAGAAGCATTAACGGCAAAATTTATAAAATTTGTGAAAACAGAATCTAATCCAGGCAGGGAGCTGTTAAAGCGGAATGCAGTTCAAATACAGACAGGTGTATGAAAAATCCAATCCAAGCACAGAGTTGCTAAAAATAGAATCAAATCCTTGTAAAAAGCTGCTCAATGCAGAATCCAATCTGAACATACAGTAGAGCTGTTAAAGGAGTGGAATCTAATCAAGGGATAAAGTTAAAGTAAAATCCAATCCAGCAATAAAGCTTTTAAGGTGGGCTTAGATCTGAGAACAAAAGTTTTAAAGCAGAATTCAATCTCAGGATAAAGTTTTTAAAGCAGAATCCAATCTGCATGCAGTTTTTAATGCAGCATCCAATGGAAGAACAAAGTTTTTAAAGCAGAATTCAATCTGATTGCAGTTTGTAAAGCAGAATCCAATCAAAGAACAAAGTTTTTAAAGCAGAATCCAATCTGAATGCAGTTTTTAAAGCAGAATCCAATCAAAGAACAAAGTTTTTAAAGCAGAATCCAATCTGAATGCAGTTTTTAAAGCAGAATCCAATCGAAGAATCAAGTTTTTAAAAGTAGAATACAATCTGAATGCAGTTTTTCGAGACCTACCAGAGTGCTTGAATTAACTTCTCCTTCTTTTGCCAGTAAAGCCAAACACAATGAGCAAAAACTACCCTTTTGTGTCTATTTTGGTTTAAAACTGTCTGTCAGTTATTCCATGTCTCCACTTGTCCTTCAGTGTAGAGAATTAACTCTCCTGCTTTCTGTCCTTCTCCAGTAATGAGCCCTCTGTTCCTCTCACTATCAAACGGTGTGTACAATTAACACTTGCCAAGTCAAAGCAGTGTGTATAAAGGGGAAGTGGACACACACACACACACACACACACACACACACACACACACACACACACACACACATATTGACTGTCAGCCTGTTTTACATAAAGCAGAACTGAGAAAAAGGCCTTTCTCACACCATCCTGTATGAAAATTACACACTTAGAAACATGCTTAATTTAGTTATTGTTCCAGGAAATGGCCATTTAAAAAGATGAAAGAGTTTAACAAGTTCAAAGTGCAATATATTACCAGTTAAACTGCAGAGTGCTGTTATACAATGAAAGAAGTCTTTTTGTATCATCAGTGAAGCTGTAGCCATCTCAGATCAGGAAGTGGGAGTTTCGTGGTTCAGGTTTTCCACTAGGGCGGCACAGTGGCGTAGTGGTTAGCACTGTCGCCTCACACCAAGAAGGTTCTGGGTTTGAGCCCAGTGGCTGACGGGGGTCTTTCTGTGTAGAGTTTGCATGTTCTCCCTGTGTCTGCGTGGGTTTCCTCCAGGTGCTCCAGTTTCCTTCACAGTTTAAAGACATGCAGGTTAGGCTAATTGGTGGTTCTACAGTAAATTGACTGGAGGTCTGAGTGTGAATGGTTGTTTGTCTCTATGTGTCAGCCCTCCAGTGATCTGGCGACTTGTCCAGGGTGTACCCCACCTCTCGCCCATAGTCAGCTGGGATAGGCTCCAGCTTGCCTGCGACCCTGCACAGGATAAGCAGCTACAGATAATGGATGTATGGATGGTTTTCTACTAATGACTAAAAGGTTGTGAGTTCAAATATGAACTTCCTGGAAGATGCTTTTGGGCCCTTCAACCTCAGATGGGACTGGATTCTTCTTGAACAGTTCTAAGACTGGATTCAATTCTACCTTACCAGCTCTTTATTTATCAGCTTTATTCAGAATACAATATTAATACAGGGTCGGGCCTCCCTTTGCTCTCAAAACAGCCTCAGTTCTTCATGACATGGATTCCACAAGATGTTGGAAAAAAATTCCTGCAGGTTTTTCAGGTACACTTTCATGTTGTGAATCTAAAATATGCCAAAGATGTTCTACTGGATTCAGAGCCAGTGACTAGGACTGGGACGGCAACTGAAGAACATTGAACTCATTATCATGAAACCAGTTTGAGATGATCTGTGGTTGGTAGAAGAGAGCAAGCAAGCAAGTCCAGTTGCTCTCTTCTACCAACCACAGATTACTATGTACCTGGATGACTGAGTATCTTCACAGATAAGTTTGAGATGACTTTTGCTTTGTGACGTGGTGCATTATCGTGCTGGAAGTAGCCATCAGAAGATGGTGAATTGTTCCCATGAAGGGATACACATGGTCAGCAACAATGCTCAAATTGGCCGTCTCATTCCAGCAATGACTGATTGGTATTAACAGCCCAAAGTGTGCCAAGAAAACATTCCGCACAACATTACACCATCTCCACCAGCCTGGACTGTTGACACAAGACAGATTGGGTCCATGGATTCATGCTTCTGGCAGCATCAAATTCTGAATCTACCATCTGTGTGCCTCAGGAAAAATTGAGATTCATCAGACCAGGCTATGTTTTTTGAGTCTTCAGCTGTCCAATTTTGGTGAGTCCGTGTCCACTGCAGCTTTCAGCTATTCCTGACTGACAGAAGTAGAACATGACATGTTCTTCTACTGTTGTAGCCTATCCGCCTCAAGGTTTGATGTACTGTGCATTCTGAGATGCTTTTCTGCTCACCACAATTGTACAGAGTGGTTATCTGAGTTGCTGTAGCCTTTCTGACAGCTCAAAACAGTTTGGCCATTCTCCACTGACCCTTTCTCATTAACAAGGCGTTCCTGTCTGCAGAACTGTTGCTCAATGGATTTTTTTTCCTTTATTGCACCACTTTAAGTAAACTCTAGGAACTGTTGTGCATGAAAATCCCAGGAGATCAGCAGTTAGAGAAATGCTCAAACCAGTCTGTCTGGCACCAACAATCACGTCACAGTCAAAATCACTGAGATCACATTTTTCTCCATTCTGTTGGTTGATGCAACAATTGTCCAGAGATGCTGGCCTGTATGTGCATGATGTGAGTGGATATTTTTGGATTGGGATCTGCTTTAACAGGTAGATATCTGGATTGGTTTTAGAAGTTTTATGATCAGACGGAATTCTACATTAACACTATTCATTTGGGTTTTGATCAACAACTCAATGCTTGGATTGAATTCTATTTTAACAGCTCCATAATTTGTTTTGGTTTCAAAAAAAAAGACATAAAACTAGAGCTTAAATGGAAAGAAACCAAAAGAGAGCAATGCAGCAGCGCTTATGTCCTCTAGCCTGTCCAGCTCTCTCACCTCCCCATCACATATTTGTATAGAAAGTACACAAATATGTGTTCAAGATTAATCTACTTACTTTTAAATGTTTGAATGGTCTTGCACCTTCCTACCTACAAGAGCTTTTGACAGTGTATGGACCTAGAAGAACCTTACGTTCCTCTACTTCTGCTATCCGGCTTGTCCCAGACTCCTACAGACTGAGCGATTATGGTTTTAGGTCTTTTTCTTCACATGCTCTGTTTCTTTGGAATAAATTGCCTGACCATGTGCACATTTCTGAGAACGTTAATATTTTCAAAACCACATCTTTTTAGGCTCACTTTTAATCTATAGCTGTTTAGTCTTTAGTTATTAGCCTTTTTAATTAGTTATTGATTGGTTATTGAATTATTATTTACTAGTTTGTGATTGTAAAGTGCTTAGAGCATATTTGTATAGGCACAATATAAATTGTATATAATGATTATGATTATTATATTTTTAAAAAGTGTACAAGATGGGCAGTTTCTGATGGTGGACCGGTTATGGTGGACCAGTCGTAGGCCCAGTCCATTTTTGGGCCCAGTCCAGTCATGCTAATACCGCCATTAACACCATAGCACTCGGCATCTTGTAGCTCACTAACTAGCCGAGCCGAGTCTCATCAATTTGTTCTCATTAAGATGACACTGAGTGTTGCTGTAAAAAGTTGAGTGAGAAAATAACCTCTTGCTCTTTTGAGTTAAAATTTAAACTTTACTGTTATCATATATGTTTGCAATTTTTTGAGATTTTATTCTTGTGTTAAATGCCATCATAACTGCGTTCTCAATAACAACATCTCCTTGTGACATCTGTTAACTTCTCAAGGACATAACCAAAATACAGCAATGTGTTTCAAGGTCAAATTTTCCTTTTATGGACAAAAAACTTGAACTACAACAAATTCTAAATGAGCGTGCTTAACAAATTCCACTCCATGGAAGTCAAAAAATGTTGTTTGCACTTTTTAATTGAGCAAAAACTACTTTGAACAATACAGTTTGTGAGAAAACAACTTCTGCTATCATGCAGGACTTCTCAGAAACTCGCCTTACCTTTCTATAGATGATGTGAAGATAGTAAACAAGTATAGTATCATGATGGCCTCATGCACTATTTTTTCACACTATTTCATATGGTAGTATGGAGCTCAGGTCGTAGCCATGGCGACAAGCTTTGGCATTCTGTTTAGCAAAGAAATATTTTTAGACAATATTGTTGATGGTTTTTAATAATGTGTAAAATTGCCCCTAATTAAATGCAGATGGCTCAATTACAGCTTAAATTTTTTTGTTTTGTTTTAAGAAAAAAAATAGGCTTTTTTTGTTGGGAAGACATGACTGAAGGAGATTTATCAATGGAAGCCTATTCCCACCACAATAATAACGAGAAGGTTTCTCATCATAATGACTTAAAATTTCACAATTATGACTTTCTATCTCAGAATAATGACTTTGTATTTCATAATTATGATTCATAAATATGAGAAAGGTTTTTATGCACCAGTGGGTCTTGACACTTTTGTTGGCGCTTTTGTTGGGCTTTCTGCAGGAACATGTGAATGGTGTGTAGGACTGAGCTGCCATCTCCCCAGCTGGCCAACATATTTGAGCTGGCACCACCTCCCATACCACCTTCACCTGAGGTGCCAGAGCTGTGTGGTGAACTGCAGGAGATAGGAGACCATGGTCTTTCCTCTTCTGGAGATGGGATATAACCAGTGTATGCCAAGACAAAACTACAGAACTTGTTGAAGTTCTAGCATGAGGTTCTCATTACAAGTCTGATGACTTGTATCTCAAATTTATGACTTGGTATCTCATAATTATGACTTGCTAATGAAATCCTCTCTCATAATAATGACGAGGCGGCATGGTGGTGTAGCGGTTAGCGCTGTCGCCTCACAGCAAGAAGGTCCGGGTTCGAGCCCCGTGGCCGACGAGGGCCTTTCTGTGCGGAGTTTGCATGTCCTCCCTGTGTCCGCGTGGGTTTCCTCCGGGTGCTCCGGTTTCCCCCACAGTCCAAAGACATGCAGGTTAGGTTAACTGGTGACTCTAAATTGACCATAGGTGTGAATGTGAGTGTGAATGGTTGTCTGTATCTATGTGTCAGCCCTGTGATGACCTGGCGACTTGTCCAGGGTGTACCCCGCCTTTCGCCCGTAGTCAGCTGGGATAGGCTCCAGCTTGCCTGTGACCCTGTAGAACAGGATAAAGCGGCTACAGATAATGAGATGAGATGATAATGATGAATGCCAGCCTTACACTAAATTACTTTTCAAGTGATTTCAGAGTAGCAGACAAATTTCCAATGTGAGAATAAAATCATGAGAGTTTTGTGAGAGTTGGGGTGTGTTCCAATATGTGCTCCAACCCTACCCTTGATAAGTCAGGGAATGGTTATTAAAACCATTAATACCCTTGTGTCAATTGTTTGTATGTATATGTACGGACAGGTTGACGGCTAATTTCGCTGGTACTTGTGACTAGTGACAATAAAGGGTTCATTCATTCATTCAAAACAGAAATAGCTATTTTGAGAAAATGCCAATTTCTACTGTGAGGGCAATAATAAAAAGTGGACTGGAGCTGTTACAAACTCGCCTGAAAGAAGGCCTATGTTTCTTTTGCCCCCATGTACAGTGAGGTGGAGGGTAAGAGAGGAAAAAAAAAAGTTAAATCTTGGGGTTTCCAAGTCTCCAAAACCACCATCAGACTCCACCTCCATGCCAACAGATTATTTGGAAGGTGCCAGAAAAAAGCCTTTTCTATCAGTTAACCACAAATGTAAACACCTGGAATTTTCAAACTGTTACTACAACTTTGACTGGAACCATGTTCTACGGTCTGATGGAACAAAAATGGAGCTTTTTGGCAATAAACACTCGGGGGGTGGCGTAAAAAAGGATGGCTATAATGAAAAGAACCTGATCCCAACTGTAAAATATGGTGGGGGTTCTGTAATGTTTTGGGCTGTTTTTCCTCCAAAGGCCTGGAAACCTTGCTAGGGTCCATGGCATCACAGACTCCATGAAATACCAGGACATTTTAAATCAAATTCTGGATGCCTCTGCCAGGAAACTAAAACTGGGTCGTCATTGGATCTTCCAGCAGGACAATGATCCGATGTCCAAATCAACACAAAAATGGTTCGCTGAGCACAGAATCAAGGTTCTGCCCTGAACATCTCAGTCCCCTGACCTGAACCCCAGTGCAAACCTGTGGAGTGAGCTGAACAGGAGACAGCACGAGAGGGCCGAGGACCCTGAACGATCTGGAGAGATTGTGTAAAGAGGAATGGGCTCAGATGCCCTGCTCTGGATCTCCAACTTTATAAAGTGTAAAAACAGAGACTCGGTGCTGTTTTACTGCCAAAGGGGATTGTGCGGAGTATTAAATTCAGGGGTGCCCAGGGGTGTAGCTGGGGGGGGGGGTCCTGGGGTGCCCATGACCCCCCCCCCTTTGTCGGACCATAAATTTTTTCAATAGCCGCATAAGAATATTAGAAAAGCGTCCACTGTAATTTTTCTAACATTTTTTTTAAACTAGATTGTCACCTCAGCCTCATTAGGGTTTCTGTAACCTTGTATGGACTTCCTGTTGTTTGGGCATGAAAACCCAGTTCTGCGCAAGCGCAACGTGATTGCATTAGAAAGCATGGTCAAGCTGCCAGTGTAGCTGCAGTCTTTTTAGTTGCGAATTATGAGTATTTCCTCTTGTGTTAATAATTCGCCATGTCAAAACAAGTGAAACTTTCCTCCTTCTTTTGACATGAAGAGAGGTAAGCAATTTATTATATTTTTTTCCATCAAAGTTGCATTTTGTTGCTTCGAAGCTAAGTTTTAGTGTGCCGTTTCTAGAACACAACATCAAGAAAACGTGGAAGAATACACTATGGCAGAGCGATCAACATTGACAAGATCATTGACATCTTTGCCATTCGTCATCCACGATGCCTTTTACTTAGAAACATTTTGGCCGATGAGCAGTAAGACAACAAGAATAGAGAGATCTGCATCGGCTGACTCGGGTAAGATGTCGAGCCGCTATCCATACACTGCCAGATAAAGCCGATTTGGCCTAATCATTGTCCAACATCTCAACAGCTCGCAACGTGAGATGAAAGAATGATGCAAAGACCGTGTTATTTTCTCAAATGTATTCAGTGTATTTTTTCATTTACAAACCTGCGGGTATGTACTCAGGCTGCCAGTCAGTGTATGACCCCCCCCCCTTGAAAAATCCTAGCTACGCCCCTGTTGCCAAGTCAAGTCAAGTTTATTTGTATAGCGCTTTTAACAATAAACATTGTCGCAAACCAGCTTTACAGAATTTGAATGACTTAAAATATGAGCTAATTTTATCCCTAATCTATCCCCAATGAGCAAGCCTGTGGCGACGGTGGCAAGGAAAAACTCCCTCGGATGACATGAGGAAGAAACCTCGAAAGGAACCAGACCCAAAAGGGAACCCATCCTCATTTAGGCAACAACAGACAACATGACTATAACATTAAAGGACATATCAAGGGTAAATTCAAGAGCAAGATCAATGTAATTCTCCTATTTTATATTAAACTTTGGTCAAATATCTGTAACATTCTGCATTCTCTGCAATTTTTTTTTTTACCTTGCGCAATACCAGAAAAATTCAGTTGAAATCAAGCCATTTGAGGCGAATTGGTCCGCCTCTGAAAAAACTTGGTATTTGGATTTCCTGGGAAACTGATTTTCATGACGTCGCGTGCGTGACGCCTCCCTCTGAATCCTACATCAGCGCTGGTTTGTTTATGAGAAAACGACCTGGTGGTTTTCTGCAAATTTCTTCAACGTTATCGCGTAATTATTCAAATGGTTAACAGATGTATCGTAGGAGGGTGCAGCAACACCAATCATGATGGGATTAGTACTCATCGTTTTCCAAAAGACCGGACAATGAGAGAGAAATGGGAGCGCTTGGTCTACACAGGCTGTGCACTGAAACCGTGCGAAGCTCTCGCAGCCTGCTGGCGCTTCCGCAGATAACGTCACGATTCTGGCTCCAGACTCCTTAGTGTGTAAAGGGACATTCTTTCATATAAAAAAAACCAAGAAATTGGTCCAGAATATGCACTTTAACAGTTTTAACATGAAGTCAGCTTCGTTGATGCTATAAACCCCTCACCGACGGAAACCCGAGCGCAGAACTGTTCACGACAACCGCAGTCCCAAAGTCAGCAAGTCAACTGCAGTTGCCAATAATAATGGCACATGTTTTTGTTGACAGTAATTATTTCATCTCATTATCTCTAGCCGCTTTATCCTGTTCTACAGGGTCGCAGGCAAGCTGGAGCCTATCCCAACTGACTACGGGTGAAAGGCGGGGTTCACCCTGGACAAGTCGCCAGGTCATCACAGGGCTGACACATAGACACAGACAACCATTCACACTCACATTCACACCTATGCTCAATTTAGAGTCACCAGTTAACCTAACCTGCATGTCTTTGGACTGTGGGGGAAACCGGAGCACCCGGAGGAAACCCATGCGGACAACATGCAAACTCCGCACAGAAAGGCCCTCTCTGGCCACGGGGCTCGAACCCGGACCTTCTTGCTGTGAGGCGACAGCGCTAACCACTACACCACCTGCTCTGAATATATTTATTTTAATTAAAGGTGGATTTTTTTCTCACTCTTTCTTTTACTCAAGGGATGCCAGTAATTGTGTCGGGCATGATAAGTTCTCAGAAAAATGAGGTATTGAGTCATAATTTTTGAGAAAATGTTCACATTATTATGACATGCTAAAAATAAATAAATAAATAAATAAATAAGAAGAAGAATAAGTTGCGGAAACTGGTTAATCAGAGCGCGTGAGCAGTGACATAATTCCTGTCAGGATTTCGCGCCGAAACCACATTCAGACTTCAGAATGGCTCTTTTGCGGCACATTCACGCCGCTGCTGATTGGCCAAGCCAGGCGTCAGTCAGTATTTGTTCCGCCCCTTCTCCCTCCCCATTCAACCACTGGCTCTAATGTAGCCCAGCTTCACTGTTTACTACAGAATTAGTGCACAGCGGACGACAGTCTTTCCCCTTATCCTGTGTATATATCTATATATTAAAAAAGATAGCCTTTTAGTTTTTGCATAAAAGAAGAAAAATTATCCAAAAAGCTCAACATGCCCAAGAGAAAGGTATGTAGAAAAGCCGAGCACGGCATGCGGATATACTTTTGCCCTTACAAATCAGTCGTGAAATTAGGAAGCCCTCGAGACAGCAAGGCTTTTTTTCCTTTTATATCAGTGTTCTGTGGACTTTTCTAGAATATGAGAGCTTAGACTAAAGCGTGGTGTGTTTCCGGATTTTTCTGAGTATTTTTTCTCGACGCCGGTGTGAACGGAGAGAGGGTTTTGTGTCTCGGGCAGTGCTTTTCTCTCCGTGGGCAGCTCCATGCCTCTGTAGCCGCAGCAGCCATGCTGTAACGCTAACGTTACTTCCCCCCTTTTTCTCGATGGCGCGACACAAAAAACGGCGAGTTATAAGCGCGCCTGGACACCAACCCCCGTCGAAAGGGCACGAAAAAATACTTGGAGAGCTCTACTTTCGCTACACGTCGCGATTAGTCTCGGAGCAGGTCGCCTCGATGAACAATTTTAATACGTTTTCTTTGTTCGCCTGGGAAAGACGAGGGGTGTCATGGCGCCTTCTTACCGGTAGATGGCAGTCGAGAGCGCTCGTTCGCTTGCGCCCCTCCCCCCCTTTTTCTTTTTTTTTTTTTCCAGAGTCCCGCTACTGTGTGTGAAATGTCTCCGCGTAAAATACCTGCGCGGGCCGAGTTCCAAACGACTCTCCACGCCTACAGAGGCGCCCTAGGTAGGGCGCAGAAGGCTCGATTTTTGAGAGCATACATAGCTCACTATTTATCTGTCAAGGAGCCGTTTGGGAGTGCTTCATCATCTGCAGCATGTCTTTTTGAAAACACAATTTAACAGTGAAGTACATTTTTTCCAAACATTTTGATTAAACTGATAAATTTTTAAAGCATCTTGTGTGTGTGTGAAATCAATATTGCGATAAATTTCATCACAATACAGCTTTTATAACAACTTGCATATTTTTGTCAGTACTATAAATGCTCCAAATTATGCATGTAAAAGTTTTTATTTCTTATTAGTATTCAATAATTAGCCTTTTTTTAAGCACACTAATTCAACCCTAAACATCCTGATAGAGAATTTTCTGTTCCATTTTTATTTCATATTGTCCACCTTTAATTTCAGCCCTCACTAATTGTCGTCTTCTGTCTTGTCTTTTTATTCCTAGGGAACTGATGGAGAGGTGAAGGAGGAGGTAATAAAATGTAATGTTTTTGCTGGAAACATTTTAGAATAAGTTTTTGTTTGCCTTTTTATATATATATAAATTTTGTGTATTGTTACATGTGCTCACCTGTTTATAAAAATGCTCTTTTTTTTAATGCCTTGACAGCCCCAGAGAAGGTCTGCCAGGTTATCAGCAGTAAGTACCTTTCTTTTTTTTCCCTCCCCCTTCCTCCACATTTTTTCCATGTACCAAAGCCCCACAGTGATGGACAAACTCTGCTCCATGTTGCATTACATACAAAATAACTTGCAGAAACACTGGATGATTGTCCAATGACATCATGTCCAGAAGTGTTTTATTCCTCTTATTACCACAGCAGTTACAATTACTAACAATTAAATTTTTTACTTATTAAACAGTGAAGTCTTTATTTTAAAAAAAAAACATATTTATAGTTATAAAAATGTAGCTTGTCATGTTATTGAGAAACCACAAAAAGTAAACTCCTCTGTCCCGAAACTCAGAAAATTTGTTCCCCTTTCCCTCTTGTACTAGAGACTCCTTCTATTAATGTTAAATTACACTCTGTGCTTCAAGTAAACTTCACCCTGTCAACAATTTTAAAAAGTCTCTGTGACTGAGCTGTTACGACAGAAACAACAATGTGTCATGCATTGCATTATAAAGTCAGACATTTAAAGATTTCAGATTTGCCCTGTTGGTTTGTTTTGGTCACATGATTGAACCAAGCAGGTGCGCTGTACAACATGGACTTTTCTTTAACACTGATGGTAAAACATGGACATGTAGAAAGTTCTGTCCAACCTGTTGATTCGTGTCCAGCGTGACCGCTGCTGCTCCCCTTCCAAGATCTCTCCAGTGTGCTAAAAATCTGTGTTCTGGTGAAACGAGACACCCGCTGACGTTTACTTAGTTCTGTAATGACCCTTTGTGTAGAATGAATGAATGAATTGTTTTGTTTTTGTTACCTTAAGAAACCGACTCCTCCTAAACCTGAACCCAAGCCCAAGAAAACACCTAAGGTAAGAACCGAAGTGTGGAAATTTTAGCCAAAATGTTAATTTATAATCCATCAGTACACACACACACACACACACACACACACACAGTGTAATTCCTGTATCTTAGAGACACATTTCTGTCCTCCATCCTCCCTCTCTCTCTTTCCAGAAAGAGAAGGACGTGAACGATAAAAAGGAGGACAAAAAGACGAAGGCAAAGAACGAGGAGACCAAGGAGGAGAACCAGTCGGAAAACGGAGAGACCAAGACTAATGAGGTACACACACACATTAATATAGGCAGCAGTTAAAAAAAAAAAGTTTTGTAGAGTTGTGTGAATGTAAAATTGGAAAAAGTATTCAGTATATCTTAATTGATTTTAAAAGCCACTTTGATGTACACACTTGCACACATTCAGCTCCAAGGTTTATAATGTACATCACTGCTCTAGTGATAAAATGAACAAACTCTACCCTTGCTGCGGCTGGCCACCGGTTTCATTTAAAAAAAAAAAATCCTTGATTTTCAATATTATTTTCACTTTATCATTGGATGACGACAACAAAACTCTAGTTTCATAATTCATGCCATTTTATTTTGATGCAGATGTGTCATAAGTGATTAGACATCAAATCTCTTTATTTAAAAAAACTTTTTTTTTTTGTTGCTCATGTCAAATACATTCTTTTATGACAGAACACGCTCATCGTAAAGAGGGTTCTGATGTAACACACGAGCTTCAGTAAAGCGAATTCACTTCGACATATTCGTCCAACACGGACTCTCAGACTGAGCTTCAGCTGTTTTAATGAGACGAGCTCCGCCCACACTGATTGACCAAAGACCAAAAGTTGAAACAGTCATGTAAAACTTGTAAGGCTTGTTGGAAATTGCTTTGTTGCCAATGACAGAAAAAGTTTCATGATGGAGTCAACATTTTGCACGTATAAAGTGCAGTGACTTTTTGACTCATGGTTCCAGGTTAAATAAATCAGACAAGTTCTCTCTGATATAAGAGAAACTTTCCAGTTCTGGCTCTAATACCATTTTTAAAAAAAAAAGTACACGTGTATGAAACAGAAGAAGGCACTAAAGCTAAAACCCAGAGTGATTAAATCCAGTAAGTTCTTATTTTACTTACAAATCAACACTTTTTTTTTTTTTTTTTTTTAACTGTGAGACGACTCTTGTTCAGGTCAGATACCAAGAGCGTCCACGTTCTGAACAAGGTTAAGTAAGAAACGTTCCAAATTGGATATGAAATAAAAAAAATGCAATTTTAAAAATGATTGCAGATATTTATACTTCCTGTTGCCAGAGTTAAAAAAGGAAACTGCCTCTTTAAAAATGATTGATTTATTCTGCAGTAAGCCTGCAGTCCGAAACACTACGGAGTTTGGAATAGTTTGAATATTCCAGCTGAGGTGAAGGATGGATACACGAGTTATGGAATATTTATTTTCAAAACACTAAACTGGAGGCTGCGAACGTCAGCCTTCAAGCTTCAAACATGCCTTCGCCGATCAACCGTGTTTGAGGTAAGGGGAAAAGAGATGGTGCAAATGTAAATTTTGGCCAATCTGTTCCTTGAAGATGTTTTACATTCCTGTGTTTGGAATGATGTGGACGGTTTTGAAGACTAAGAAAGATCTGGAACGTTTCAGAGCATCGGATCAGGACAGTGGCGCAGAAAGTGATTTATTGACCGACTGAAATGCTAACTTAATGAAGGTTGAATTTCTGAAAATGCTTCTTGACACGAACCACAATTCTGATTGGTGCAGGTGATCCAGTCTGACGTGTGATTGGTCTGTTTCTGTCGCCATGCAGGTTGAGAAGACTCCAGAGGCAGAGCCGGAGCTGGAGAAGGAGGAGACTAAGGCCGAGTAGCATCCCACCTATCCATCCACCCCCACCCCACCCCAATCCAGTCCGACCTATTCTTCCCTCCATACCTCCCCCCCCCCCTTTTTTTCCAGCAGGTTCCGAGCCCTAGACGGACCCTTCTCTCCACAAACCATCAGCAGAGGAATATTTTTATCAACAATTTTGTAAATACTGGTTCAGGTTTTTAGCACAAAAACGCAAACGCGAATGAAGGGGGTTTTCAGACGGGGTTCTTCTAAGTTGTCCCCAACACGAGCGGTGCGCAAAGGCGGCACTTCAGTTTTGTCTTTTGCTCTTTTTTTCTTTTCTTTTAATTAGTGTTTTTATTTTTGTTTTAAGGGATGGTTCTGTATCTTGAGGCGTTGATCCTGCATTGCTGGCTGGCTGGTTGTGAGTGTGTGTGTGTGTGTGTTTGTGATTATGTTCTTATCTTGGAGTTTTTGCCCAGTTTGCTGTTCATTTGGAATTTTTTTTTTTTTTTTTCTTTTAGAAAAA
Organism: Neoarius graeffei; assembly: GCF_027579695.1. Taxonomy (NCBI): domain Eukaryota; kingdom Metazoa; phylum Chordata; class Actinopteri; order Siluriformes; family Ariidae; genus Neoarius; species Neoarius graeffei. The sequence continues at coordinate 50,128,583 of NC_083596.1, forward strand.
ATGGTTGGGATTAGAACTCTACACCCCATGCTTTGGGATAAATCTCAGCCCCAAAACAATGCGATGAAACAAAGTAAATCTGGTAAACTGAGGTTGTTTTGAGTTTGGGTAGGGATTACATCTTAGTGGGATTTTTTTTTTTTTTTTTTTTTTTTACTTTTTGGAAATTATGGGGTTTTAAAAAGAGATCAGATGTTTTGTTTTTTGTTTTTTTAAACACAGAATTCATTTGTGAAAAAGTAGTGTGCCCTGAATCTCACTCAATAAAACCATCATTGGAGTTTTCCTCAAAAAAAACTCGTTTTTCTTTCTTTAACATTTTAGAGATCACTTTTTTCCCCTCCCCCCAACCGTGCCATTAAATGAGTTTGGAACTTTATTTTACAAACCAAGACCTCATACCTAACTATCCAGAGGGATTGAGGTAACATCACAGAAGAGCACGTGACCAGACAAAATATTCTTTGCAAAACGGCACAGAGAAGGGAGTTAAACATTGACTGACCGTATTGAGAGGGTACATGTTTTTGAGTGATTTGAGGTTTGGGTTAAACCCATTTCAACCCACATTAGCTAATAACTATAACTCTATAATAAATATTCTAGCTGTGATAATGTTGAGCCCCCAGACCCCAGCTATGTTCCATGGACCCTGGAGGTTCCGAGACTCTGCTTTGAGAATCTGTGCATTGGATATCATGATTGAGTACAAACAATAATAATAACTGTGTGGGAGCAGGTGAACTTTGTCAGAATTTCTGCTGGAGTGGGGGAAAATGGTCAGAATTTCTGTGAAAGTGGATGGGATTGGTAAGAAATTCTGCAGGAGCAGGGAACTAGTCAATTCCTCTGAGAGTGAGTACAATTGGTTGGAATTCCTCTGGGAGCGGGTGGGATTTTTCGGAATTCCTCTGGGAGCGGGTGGGATTTTTCGGAATTCCTCTGGGAGCGGGTGGGATTTTTCGGAATTCCTCTGGGAGCGGGTGGGATTGGTCGGAATTCCTCTGGGAGCGGGTGGGATTGGTCGGAATTCCTCTGGGAGCGGGTGGGATTGGTCGGAATTCCTGCAGCACTTCTCAGTATTCTCAGCTCAACTTTTCAACTCTGGATTTGTAATTGAGCAACAACACACGTTTAAGAATATTACGACTGACAGGTACCGAAATCTGGGAGGATATCAAAGAATTTGCAGGCAGTTCTAATGTTTGACAGGTGATGAGTGCAGGTCTGAGCTCAGCCTTTGGCTGAGTGGGAGATAGAAGCTACGGTACATAAATAGAAAAAATAGCTGGCTCAGAAATACATTGATATCAGGATTCGGACCAACGTTGCAAAATCTGTTCCTTTCTTTGACAGTGCGCTAGACCGCTCAGCCACAGAGGATTACATCGGGAGCTGATGTTCTGTAACATAGCACTTAGGTAGTCAGTATGCAGTGGCACCACACTGCAACTGTGGAATCGCTACCCTGGGCTGGCTTGCCAATTACATTCTTAAACATGCTCGAACTCGGTTAAACATACACAAACAGACAGGTGCCTTGATAGGCTTCAGCCAAAGGCTGAGCCAAAAAGATTTTAATTTCCCTTCAGAATTATCGGCGCTCGTCATGAAAATGAGCAAAAATCAATACATATAAGCAATCACCCCAAATGTTATTCTTTGTATATATTTGAATGTGGGCGGCACGGTGGTGTAGTGGTTAGCGCTGTCGCCTCACAGCAAGAAGGTCCTGGGTTCGAGCCCCGGGGCTGGCGAGGGCCTTTCTGTGTGGAGTTTGCATGTTCTCCCCGTGTCCGCGTGGGTTTCCTCCGGGTGCTCCGGTTTCCCCCAAAGACATGCAGGTTAGGTTAACTGGTGACTCTAAATTGACCGTAGGTATGAATGGTTGTCTGTGTCTATGTGTCAGCCCTGTGATGACCTGGCGACTTGTCCAGGGTGTACCCCGCCTTTCGCCCGTAGTCAGCTGGGATAGGCTCCAGCTTGCCTGCGACCCTGTAGAAGGATAAAGCGGCTAGAAATAATGAGATGAGATATTTGAATGTATATTTGACTTTTTTTTTTCCTGATGAGTATGAGACTGAAGGAACATGTAAATGTCCAGTTAAAATAAGCAAATGTAGCATTGCAGGATGTCGTCCTGATGTCCAAGGTCTTCTTTAAAATGACCAAAAACTCATCTAAAATTTTATTTATACAGTACAGTGCCTTGTGTGCTGCATGACAGCACAAAAAGACAACTTTTCATAATTTTAAACACCAAGAATTGAGAACAAGTTTTGATTGAATTGTCCCACTGAGAAGATCAGAGATCCTCTAGAGGGCGACAGAGGATGAGTTACAGCTCTCTCAACCTGCTTGCTTCTAACCACGGTGCTGTTAAAGCTAGACGGCCTTTCGATTTCATAAAATCAGTGAAATTTAGTTCCCTCTGAAATGTGGTCATTGTGATGTATGTTTATTTCTTTAATATCTCACAAAATATCAGGCCATTCTGTGGCTGGGAAGTTATTTAATTTGAGGGGATTCCCGAGCAAATAATGTGCATGAAATTGCTCACTTCGTGCAGTCAAGCAGACAGAGAAAGTCCATGTGCGCATGCGCAGGTTTACCTTTGAGCGTGCACTGACAGTTCCATCATTCTGTTGCTAAACGAACAGCTGATCACACCGAGGTGCTCGCTGACCCCTAATATTTATTAGTTTGGTCCTGCGTTTCCTTTCCTTCACAACATAACGTCTTTTCTTCTCACTTTCCGTTACTGTAGTCCACGGGTGATTGCTCTAAGACAACGAGGGAGGCTCAGCCTCCTCTAAAAATGCCCTTATAACTTTAATGTGTGCGTGAGTTTTTCCCCCTCGTGACAGCGCGATGCAGCGCAGACTCGGTGCACTTCAATGGCATTTGGGAGCTCTGTGCTTTCAATCTCAAAATGCAAGACGGTTATTGGACAAATACTGCGAAAACGCCCGCCCTCTGAGTCTCACGGACTCCCAGCCTCAGTGGACTTCAACGGCATTTGGGAGCTATGCGCTTTTCAATCTCAAAATGCAAGATGATTATTGGACAAATACTGCAAAAATGCCCGCCTACGGACTCCCAGCCTCACATGGGAGGGACATGGCAAAGCTTTCCGCGAGGAGACTGGTGATTGGTGAAAGCGGCCGGATATTTTCCCATGCGGATTCGCAAGTGCTGTGGTGTATTGTAAGAGATCGGCTTACATTTCGATTTCATTCATTACATACGGTTTCTACCAGCTTTTTTAGTTTGTATATATTATCATTGTAAATAAGGGCGGCACGGTGGTGTAGTGGTTAGCGCTGTCGCCTCACAGCAAGAAGGTCCTGGGTTCGAGCCCCGGGGCCGGCGAGGGCCTTTCTGTGCGGAGTTTGCATGTTCTCCCCGTGTCCGCGTGGGTTTCCTCCGGGTGCTCCGGTTTCCCCCACAGTCCAAAGACATGCAGGTTAGAGGTTAGGTTAACTGGTGACTCTAAATTGACCGTAGGTGTGAGTGTGAATGGTTGTCTGTGTCTATGTGTCAGCCCTGTGATGACCTGGCGACTTGTCTAGGGTGTACCCCGCCATTCGCCTGTAGTCAGCTGGGATAGGCTCCAGCTTGCCTGCGACCCTGTAGAAGGATAAAGCGGCTTCAGATAATGAGATGAGATCATTGTAAATAAAGTGTAAATATAGTGTTGTCAAGTTTGCTATCTTAGTTCCAGAAATTTCGTTTGAGTGACTGAACTTGAACTTGAGGGGGCTAGTCAGCTAGCAAGAAAGCTGCGCACGGATGCCAAGCATTGCTGATTTAATTTTGGCGAAGCCATTTGCCAGTCTTCCTTTCGAGGAAAAAATTAAAATGAAAGAGCAGGGTAGAGCAACGCCTCAAATTGACTTGGTGAAAAAGGTAGGGAATAATACTCATTCCTTTCAGCTCTCCTGGTACGAGAAAGTGAATTGGCTAACAGCAAGTGACCCACATCAACAACAGTAAATAGGCTACTTTAGTAATATGTCATGGATGGACCAAAAATATAGAATCTATTTAAAATGTTTATGCTGAGTATATTATATTGGAATATATGTTTTTCTGGATATGAATTAAACACAGCTACAATTTGGAAAACATTTTTAAACAAAAACACAGCCGAGAACATTTCACACTACAGACCTGGATTAAAAGTGAAGGGTTATCAAAATTGTCAATAAAACATTTCTCAGTCAAAATAAGTAAAATATAGGGAAAGTGTCATTGAATGAAATGTGTGGCACCCAGCTCTACTGCTGAGGTTCCTGACAAAGAGCTGCTTTCAATAATGATCAATTTTTAAACAACATGCCACAATTTTAAAATATAAAATGTTAAAATATACCCCCCCAACACCACCATCATGTATATTGGACAGTAGGCTAATGGGCCAAAAGAACCTGTTATTTCACAGTTTGTGACCCTGCCAACAATCAGCCAGATCAGAGGCAAGAGTATGGGCAAAATTGATGTGTTTTTTCTTTTAAAATCTGGAAATGTTGTAACCGACCAGCCTCCCCTATTTGAAAGACTACCAGCCGCCACTGCTGTAGTCGGTCTTTCATGTTTCATTTGCACACTCATGTCCTCCATTTTTCTCTCCCGTTTCAAATTTGTATCCCACAATGCCTTGCGTGAACAGGGAAAGCCCACCACGTGATGCATGATGTGATGTATCTTGAACTGGGTCATGGTGAAGCAGGAAAAAATAGTGGTGAAATTAGGGCCACATGGCCCCAGATTCATTAGTTGTTCTATTTAAAATAATTTTTAAAAACTAATAAAGTTGGAAGTCTGTGATTTTGAATTCAGTAGCTTTTGGTCCACTCAACAAAAATAATTGGGTGTCAGGGAAAATTCTTTTTATGACCTACACTTGAAAAATCTGATAGGCAGTCTACCTTGAAAGAATGTGAACAGGACAATTGTATTTAATTCACGAGGGAAAAAGGACATTTTGACAACATATGAACAAAGATGAACGTGAGATGTTTTTGAATAATCATTAAATATAATTCCTTGATTGCACATAAGGCAAGTTAAAAAATTTCCATTAACCTTCAAGTTATCTAATCATAATAGCAGACAATTTATAACCACTTTATAATTCAGCTTTCATCCTCCAAAAAATTGTATCTTTCTCAAAATATCCGTTTCCTCCGAAGGGCATCACATGCTAACTCTTACAGTAATATCAATTATGCCAAAACTTGCCATCAGCATAGACTGGCTCTGTTCTCTTTTCATATACTGGGACTTCATCTTAATTAAACAACCAGTAACCTTTTTTGTCTTAAAATGGATTTAGATTGTAGGTGGCTGAGACACCACTTATCAGCCACCTACAATGCAGTCCTTGGCACACTTCCCAGAAAACTGAATACACATCCACACCAAGACTCAGCTGATTTCAATGACTCACACGATGGCAGAGAGAGCCAACGACCCACAAATCACCCTAATGACACTCTAGGCTGCTAACACCCTTCCCACTCAGCCTCCAGTGACCCTAACACCTACAGAATGACTGAGAGTGTCAATGACCCATGTGACCTCAACGACTCTCCTTAGGTGGTGTTTACATTAGACCGTATCCGCCTCGTTTTCGTCGCGGATGCACTGTCCGTTCACATTAAAACGCCGGGAAACGACTCCACAGGCGGAACAACTTGAATCCGCCAGGGCCCACGTATTCAATCCATTACGTATCTGATCCGGTGCTGTGTAAACATTGAGGAACAAGGATACGCTGTGCTGAGCTCTAGCTGACGTCGTCATTGGACAACATGACTGTGACATCCACCTTCCTGATTCGCTGGCGTTGGTCATGCCACGGTCATGTGACGCGACTGCTGAAAAACAACGCGGACTTTCACTTCCTGCTATTTGTCCTGAATCACTGCTCGTGCGCTTCACTCACGCGCTCTGTGAGCTGCGCAGGGCCGGAGTGCGCACCCTCCAGAGGGCACTCGCTGTTCAGGGCGGAGTGATTTGGAGCGCAGGATGCCTGCGGAGCCGAGCGTATCCATGTATTGGCGTTGCTGTGTGCACGCGAATCGTTTTAAAAACGTTAATCTGATGATCCGCTGATACGGTCTAATGTAAACACCTAGGTTTGCTTTTGGTCCACTTGAGGATAAATACCTGGAAGTCCCCATTAGTCAGACAGAACTGAAGAAGCCTTTCAGATGAGAGGTGAAACGTCTTCAAGAATTTCAAGCAAGTCTAGTTGCCTTCTTGAGCACCTACGGTTTACGATGATCTGGATGACTGAGAACCTTCACAAACATACTGACATGCCATGCAAATTACTATATTTATAAATTACGTTGCTAAGGTAATGCAAACAATATTAGAACAGTGATTGAAACAATGAAAAGTGAAATATAAAATAAACACCTTTTCTGAAGCCTGCTCCCAGTTCCACTGTATCCCGACCACAAAGAGTTGTTACACTGGTGCTGAAACCTGGGACTGAGGAACAATGCCGCCATGGAGTCCAGAGCAGCCAGAGAGCTTCTCCAGACCCTTCTCAGCAACCTCTGGAGCCGGCATCAAATCCTTGTCGAGCTGTCCATAGATCAGGGGAAGCCCCAGGCTGAGGCAGGTGATGTGGAGCCTGGTCCAATCACCAGATACTCCAGCAGTCGTTCCTGTGGCCAACTTCCCTGTCTAGCTCATCAAGATGGGGCTGCAGGATGACCCAAAAGCATTTGTGGAGCTGTTTGAGCGTGTTGCAGAGGCATGTTCTTGGCCAACCTCACAGTGGGCGGCCTGCCTACTGCTGCTCCTGTTAGGGGAGGCTCAGCTCGACAGCTTCCCATCACCAGCGTGCTGGAATACCTGGACCTGAAGAGGGCTATACTGCAGCTGGTGGGCCACGAACCGGAGGAACATTGCCAGTGCTTCCACGCTCTGACATACAGCAAGAGCGGCTGCCCGTTTGCCTTTGCCCAACAGCTCCGAGACACCTGCCGATGGTGGTTGCTGACTGCTGAGTGTGATGCCAAGGGCATTGTAGATTGAGTGGCCCTGGAGCAGTTTGTCTTGCAACTGCCGAGTGAGACATTCAGTGCGTTTACATGCACATCCAAATCGAGCTGCTGTCGGTAATCGAGCTAAGGGTCCTAGCAGGGGTGCCAGAGAAATCCAATCCTACATGCACACAAGGAAATCGAGCTATTGTGTGAGGTACATTGTGCACCCGAGCCACAGGTGGCGCTACACGCCCCATCGTGTTGGTACACTTCCGGTTGTCGTCATGAAGAAGAGCTATTCAAGAGTATAAACAAAGTTATCAGTTCCGTGTTCACAAGAAGTGTGTTTGTATGTACGAACAGAAGCGTTCCTAATAAAATGGCCACTAAGTTGAAGTTGATCTGTAATGGTGAACATATTAACTGTTAGCCTGCTAACATGCTAATAACTTACCAACTAATTGGAAATGGGTGCGTACATGCCCAGACACAAGTGTTCCTAATAAAGTGGCGGCTAAGGTGAAGTGTCATGCCGACCGAGGCTGTTGTGTTTCCCGCTTGTGGTCTCGTCACTTCCGGAAGGGGCAGTGCTGAAGTAAGTAGCTCGACTACATAGCTCGATAGGGTTTGCATGCACTAAGTAGCTCGGCTACAATCGCATAATCTAGGTCGTGTAGCTCAATTACGAGAAATCCAGTTCGGTTCAATTTCAGCCGAGCTAAGGTGTTTCCATGGCATTTAGAACTTCGATTTCAGTCGAGCAATGGCAGAAATTCGATTTTCTCTATGTGCATGTAAACGCACTGACTGTTGTGAGTCCAGTGTCACCATGCGGCATCGCTGGAGGAGATGGTTCAGCTGGTAGAGGATCACCTGACAGGGTTTCCAGGATCTGGCACTCCTGCAGCTTTCTCTCTCTTTTTCTCTCTGTCTCTCTCTCCTTGCCCCTCCCCTACCCCAATCTTGTGGAAATGGGGGACTAATTCCTCCAAAACTCAGCAGCATGGTGGTGTAGTGGTTAGCACTGTCGTCTCACAGCAAGAAGGTTCTGGGTTCGAGCCCAGCGGCTAACAGGGGCCTTTCTGTATGGAGTTTGCATGTTCTCCCCATGTCTGCGTGAGTTTCCTCCGGGTACTCTGGTTTCCCCCACAGTTCAAAAGACATGCAGACGAAGATTAAGTACAATGGGGCCACTGTAATTGGCACAAGCTGTCATGGTTTCCCAGCCATAATGTAAGTATATATATATATATATATATATATATATATACAACCCCGATTCCAAAAATGTTGGGACAAAGTACAAATTGTAAATAAAAACAGAATGCAATGATGTGGAAGTTTCAAAATTACATATTTTATTCAGAATAGAACATAGATGACATATCAAATGTTTAAACTGAGAAAATGTATCATTTAAAGAGAAAAATTAGGTGATTTTAAATTTCATGACAACAACACATCTCAAAAAAGTTGGGACAAGGCCATGTTTCCCACTGTGAGACATCCCCTTTTCTCTTTACAACAGTCTGTAAACGTCTGGGGACTGAGGAGACAAGTTGCTCAAGTTTAGGGATAGGAATGTTAACCCATTCTTGTCTAATGTAGGATTCTAGTTGCTCAACTGTCTTAGGTCTTTTTTGTCATATCTTCCGTTTTATGATGCG